>NC_048220.1:114012807-114027702 GCF_002007445.2 Ailuropoda melanoleuca | reverse complement strand
CCTAGGCGTCGCGGTCTCCAGGTGGGACGCGCTCGGGACTCGGCTGAGGGGCTGCGCCCGGCAGGGCTGGAGAGGGATCTGGCAGGTGTGGGAATCATAAATGATCCCTCGATGGTCTAGAATTTTAACCGGGGGAAAACCCCAGAAAACAGGTTATCTGATTCGGGAGAAACTGCCCAGCTTGTGCGCCCTTTGCGCCCTCCGTGCACCTGAGCCCGGCGCCCAGCTAGCGCGCCCGGAGCCGCCTCGCCTCACACCCCGCCTCGCCATCTTCCGACTTCCAGAGTGCTAGAGCTTCTTGTGTTTTGTTTTAGTCACACACAGTCCCTGGGCGGCATCAGAGGCCAGAGGCGCCTCTTCCACGAAAGGAGCCCTTTTCTCCCCCTGGCAGAGCCGGGCAGGAGGCATGAGCCGCGGTTCTAGCAGTTTCCTGTGGAAGAGTGAGGTGAGTTGTTTATTCCCCCGGCTCGTCCCAGCCGCTGCATCAGGTAAATTACCTTATCTAAAGGCAAAACTGTGGTGAGGTGACCCTCTCTGCCAGCACTTTCTTTGTACAACTCCCTCATTCTCCTGTCTCTTGTGATGTAGGGACCTAATGCTCTCGTCTGGCGCCGGCCTGGGAATACTTCCCCATTCACGGCTGTCTTCCTTTAACCTGTCCACACCCGCCCTGTCAAACACGCCTCAGTTACCGAGCTGGAGGGTGCATTTGTTGTGTATGGCAAGGCAGCGATCCTTACAGGCCCCACTTACAAGTACACAATCACTCCAAAATATTTAGTGAACCAAAACGTTTAGTCCTGGGGCATTTCAGAAGCAGGGCATAGAAAGAGGTTCCAGCAGAGCCCGCTGAGAATGAGTGTCTGCTGCAGTAAAAGGAAAACGAGGAGAGTGGGATATGGTGGAAGCCGAGGAAATAGGCTCCCCAGGAGAATGGTGAGGATGGAAAAGTCTGGTTGTGGAAATGAAAGTCTCATCGTAGAGGTTTAGGAGAGCCTGGGAAATGAAAAATGGAGATGGTGAATATATGCAGCTAAGGTGACTTTAAAAATATATATATTCTATTTCTGGGGCTCCTGGGTGGCTCAGTCGTTGAGTATCTGCCTTCAGCTCAGGTCATGATCCCAAGGTCCTGGGATAGAGCCCCACACTGGGCTCTCTGCTCAGTGGGGAGCCTACTTCTCCCCCTCCCTCTGATGCTGTCCCTGCTTGTGCTTTCTCTTGCTCTCTCTCCCTCTCTCTGTCAAATAAATAAAATCTTTTAAAAAGAAAAAAAAAAAGAGAAGTTGAGATAATGCAAATATTCTGCTTCTCATTAAAGTCCCTCTCCATACTTAGTATCCATTGGCAACTCCTGTCCAAATAAACATTTAATGTATTGGTTGCAAAATGATTTTCCAATGCTAGCTCTCTATACATTTTTCCATTGGAACGCTGCCTTAAGAAAGAATCTTCCATTCTTCTCTAACTGTTTATTTTAAAATTAGTATAGATGAATGAATTTCTGTCTTTACAAGTATAATCCATTCTCTCCCTATTTTGATTTTCAAATTCTTTTTTTTAAAGATTTTATTTATTTATTAGAGAGAAAGAAAGCATGAGCTGGGGGACAGGCAGATGAAGAGGGGGAGGCAGACTCCTCACTGAGCAGGGAGCCTAGTGCAGAGCTCAATCCCAGGACCCTGAGATCAGGACCTGAACCGAAGTCAGCTGCTTAACGGACTGAGTCACCTAGGCACCCAGATCTTCAAATTCTTAAGTGCTTTTGCGGTGAAGCAGAGAAATGAGGTAGCTGAAGATAAATGAAGGATTTTCTAGATTTTTTTTAAATGTGTTCTATAAATATAGTTTGTGTCCCAAAGGGAATGAATGCATAGTTAAGGAGAAATTCTTGATGAAGGACAGTGGCTATATTTTCCCTTTAAGTAGGTGAAAGGATATGTAATACAAAGAGAATTCGGCCTTACATAGAACACCTTTAAAGAAAAACATTCTTTGAAATTCACCATCAACAGCCCATCTTTATTCTTCCTCTACATTATACATAGTGTGAAAGGCAATCTCCTTATTCCACAGTGGGGTGGAAATTTAGTTTGATCACATTGCTGCACTGTCAGCCCTGTCCGCAGAGTTTGTTTCAGCCATCTTTTAGCTGTGACATTTATCTGGCCAAAGAGCAGGCAAAAGGTCTACAACCTCCCTTAGGGTGCCATACAACAGTGGCCATTCTGAGGTAATTCTGTCCTTTTCTGCCAAACAGGCAGCATCCAGTCAAGCAGCAAAATGTCTTACTTTCTTACAAGTGCTTCCTAAATGTTCTGAAAATTATTTCTAGGACTGTACAACATCATTTGCTTTCTGAGAGATACATCTTGGTTCCCTTCTGGATGGGATGTGGATGTGAATGCCACAGATTTCTCTACTCCTAGGAATTCTGTCTATGACTCTTCTCCAATTTGTTGATTTTGTGTATATTATCTGTAGAGGATAATGATCACAGGGCATATTGAGTTACTTCTTGTTAATTCCATGGGGTTGTTTCTAGAATCTAGAGTGCCTGTTGCACATTGATCTCATTTTAAGAGCTTCTCTCATAGTAAGAAAAGTCAATTCCATGGAATGTAAACTCTCCTAGAACTTAACAAGGACAGAAACTTGAGCAGAGGGAATAGTAACTTGTTAAAGATAACATTTGCTAGGAAATTTTTTTTTTTATGATTTTATTTATTTGCCAGAGAGAGAGAGAGAGAGAGCACAAGGAGGGGGAATGGCAGGCAGAAGGAAAAGCAGGCAGAGAGAGAAGCAGGCTCCCAGCTGAGCAAGAGCCCAGATAGTCCCAGGACCCTGGGATCATAAAAGCCAAAGGCAGACGCTCAACCAACTGAGCCACTCAGGTGCCCCAACCAATGAGTTTAAATACATAATGTATATTCCACAAAGAATAAAAGTATTATTCTTGAAATCTAGGGGAAAGGTCAAGATAAAAACAAAATTCCTGGCAATGCCTCCACTTCAACTTTGTCTTTCCTTTCTTACATGCTTTCATTTGAAATAAAGGCCAATCAGAAAGATCAAACTACTTAAATAAAGAACCACTAACGTCCTTGGTGTATATTGATTTCATTAATTCCTTAATGTCAACGTGTTCCAGGCAAAGACCACCAGGAATATACTTTCAGTCAAATAAGTTGGTTTATTACTTATGACACAAGATGAATTTATGCAATGGGGAACCATGAGGTATCTCAATATGAGGGTTTAGACATATTATAGGATGTGTTTGGGCTTGTTTACTGACTCTGTGGAGGGTTTCAGCAAGCAACTTTTGCTCTGCATTAGATACTGTGAGGAGTTGGGTAATTTTATGATTCAATATATTTTTAAAAGATATATTTATTTATTTGAGAGAAAGAGTATGCGTAAGCAGGGGGGAGGGCAGAGGGAGACAGAGAATCCTCAAGCAGATTCCCCACTGAGCAGGGAGGCTGATGTGGGGCACCATTCCAGGACCCTGAGATCATGACTTGAGCAGAAATCAAGAATTCAATGTTGAATCAACTGAGCCATACAGGTGCCCCTCTATGACTCAATATCTTGATAAATTTCTCTGGAAGAATGGAAGTCTGGACAGAGAGCTTAGCTAAAAATGGGTTAAAAAAAAAAAAGCAGCAGTCCACTGATATCATCGAGGACAGGCATGTTTGCTTATTTTTGTGGTTAGGGTAAAATTCATGTTTTTGTCTCTGATCAGATATGATTACGGGGTGGTCTTGTTTCTGTCTTGATGCTTTATTGCCACTGGATGACCTTGTATGATGGTGATGTTCTAGGAAACTGTTTATATTCAACTGAAGAACGTCAGTGCCTACCTATGAGTCCCAGCTAGCTCATGGCAACACAGACATAGTACATAGCATCATCCTGCTCTTGGATGTCAGGGCTGATTTTGTCTTTAGAGAGTAGATTTGAAAATCTCCCAAGCATACGTAACAATTAACCATATAAGCAAATTAAATTAACTGATGTCATGAACATACCTGAAACTTAGGTTATTTCTTCTAAATGCCTCTGGTTTTCATAAATGAAGCATACCTTCCCAAGATGGTATAAGAGTTACTGTTAACCAGTCAATGCCCAACCACCTGGAAACCCCCATTGTAATAACCAATCATGGTAAAGGTCAGATTCCTCACTATCATTTTATAAGCTACCGTGTAACATCAAAGCCCTGAACTTCAGACCACTTTTGCACTTGTATTTTCCTTCTTTGTGAACAGTTTGCTTCTTACTCACTGAAGTATTTATATTGATTTTTGGTATTTTTTTTTGTAAAGTTACTGGCATCAGAAGTGGAATTTGAAAAAGACCCTTGAAGAACCCCCAGTCTGGTGAGTAACTGAGAGCTGTACCCATGGAGTCCATTCTGCTCCCTGCTTTCTTGCTGATCATGGAGTTCCAGGTAATCTCTCCCAAATCCAAGCTTCACTCCTATATGTTGACCTCTCCAGCTGATTGAGCAACTTCCTTGAAGCTAATGGGTAAGTCACACTCCTATCTGTAAGGAGAGAATGCCCAGGCTTCCCTGGGTTTTGGAACAGTGGTAAATTCCTTGGCTCCCAATAGATTTGTTGTCTTAGGAAATCTAAAGGCAGAGATGGGTTCCACCTGATCCAAAACTTGAAGCAGGATCTTGTGCCTTTTTGGAAAACTGGTAAAAACTTGTGGATAATCTGAAATTACAGTGGCCACTTTAGGGAACTTTTAACTTCAATAAAAAAGTCTATTTCAGGGGTGCCCTTAAAAAGAGAGAACCCCAGACCTCTCCAAGACAAGGGAATGCATTCTCTTATTGGTATGCAGAAGTTTCTAAAAAACAAAAACTCCAAAAATAGGTTCTCTGAAAAATTTATACCAGTAAATTAAAAAACTTTATTGAAAATCTGTACCCATCCCAGCAGGTAAGCTTAATTTTACGGCATCTACCAAAAACACAGTTTGGACTCAGCTATTCTTTTGAGCTTTGAATTATTATACCTGACACATTGGCTAAGATTTTAAAATGATTGCTGTAATATTTGCATTTGTGTGTTTATGTATATCTATGTATGGATATATATTATTGTGCACTAAAACTGCAGTAGAGGACTGATGTTAGTTAGCCTTCAGTGGGCCATTTCAAGTGAAACTCAAGGAGATATCAAAAATAGGAACAACTGGAAAACCAGTTAAGTAGAGGCAGGCAAACAACATTTTTGAACAATCAGATATGCTAGAAACAATATATTAAAATGACCTAAGGGTCTTTCACATGTCTGTGTGGAAATCAGTAAACAAATTATACATTGTGATGTGCAAGTCCTTGGAGAACTGCTTGCAAGTACCAATACCCCCTTACCCTCTTTGTATGTATAATCTCCAATAGCTAACAAGCTTCAGAGCAGTTCTTCAGAGCATCTAAAATACTGTCTCCTGGGCTATAATCCTCAGTAAGAAAATGAATTAAGCATTTACTAAGCTACTTTGAGGTTTGCTTTCGGTTCACATTAGGTATAGGTGTTATTTTTCTAAAGAGCTGTAATTAATAATCAAAAAGTGGGACGGTATCTGCATAAATTATATCTTAAACTCTCAGAAATATAGAAACAAACCCACATGTCTTCCAGGTATACAAAAACTGGGGTAATCTTCAGTAAATTAAAGCTGCGATTTCTCTCTTTATCACACAGGCTGGGAGCACCTGATCCAGTGGCGGGCTGGTGGCGTCACAGCTCCCTTCCCGGAGCCCGAAGCCTCACGGCTCTGCGCTCCCTGCGGCCTCTTGCTGGTCCCAGCTCCGTTTGGTGCCCCCTGTTGGCGCGTGTCAGCCTCGGCTCCACGACTTGCACGGGCTGACCGTGCGCCCTCCCACTTTCTGGCAAGCAGAGCCTGGCTGGCGCTCTCCCGGTGGCAGTGGCACTGGAGGCGCAGAGCTGGGTGTGGTTTCGTTGGCGTCGCCCCTCTTTCGCTCAGCGGGGGGGGTTCCGTTGGCGGTCCCAGTGGAGCCCGGAAGCCGGGGGTCCGGGGTCCGGGGCAGCACTTGAGCCACAGCGCTGTCCTGCACCCCGAGGCCTGTTTCTCATCACCACGTTCACTAGCAGCGCCCACCAGGCAGTTCTGGATCTCGGTGCCACTAATTGCCCCAGAGCAAAGTTCAGGGTCGCGGGGTGCCATCCCTTCCTCTGTCCCAGGATGGCTAGTGCTGGGCCTTCCCCTTAGCACTTTGGCCAGTAGCTCCGAGCCGCCCGCCTGTCTGTCACCGCCCGGATTTGTGCCCCAAGTCCGCCGCAGCGCCGCGCATTTGTCACAGCCGGACTGTTCTCAGCGACCGCGCTGTTGAATTTGCAACGCGGCTGTTTCTCGGGGGCAACCCCGCTAGTTTCGCCCACTTTGCATTTCTCTAGTCACGCCCATCTGGCCATTTCCAAGGTGCAGTTTCCCTACTTTCTCCGACCATAAGGTGCCTTGGTGGCTGCGCGTCGGCCAGGGACCAGCCCCGCCACCTCTGCTGGTCCCTTTGCTGTAGAGACTGGCCGCGCTCTCTCTTTCCCAGTGACCACAGCGGACGGTAGATCGCCGCCCTCCTGACATTAGAACAATTATTCTGTCTCAGAAGCTCGAGATTCCGCGGTCACCATCCATTTCTTGCTTTTTAGCAGATTTTGATTTAGCGGTGCGTGGGATTTCTTTGTGGTAGCAAGTCCGGTGTAGTCCGCCCAAGATTTCCACCGCTTGTACCAGTCCCGGAACCGCGGCAAGGAAATTTCCCAGACGCACCAGACCAGGCTTTCGGCGATCAAGGGCTTAGCCCTGCGGGACTCCTTACTAAGAGGAAGTCCACGTGGACTCCTGGCAAATCAGTATTTAATCCTGCCTTGGAGATTTCTTACTGCGACCAAATCCCGGTTTAGCGATTTCTTAGCGCAACGTGAGGCGCTTTCGTTGAGCCAAAGTTTTCCAGTCCTTCTAAGTCCGAATAAACCCATGCCTGGGATATCTAAGATCCGGGGAATTCAATTCCAGACCGAACATATCCAGATTTTCCAGGAAACTGTACCTGTTTATCAGGCCTGTCATTTCTCAACCGTAGCAAATTGTGGTTTGGAGACAAATATGCTTGATATTAGGTCCGATGGAAGTAGGAGTCTATTGGCAAAACTGAGTTTTTTTGGTGGCATTTAGTTGTTTTCCCTTTTGTGCTTTGTTTTGTTCTGTTTTGTTTACAATAAGAAGTCCGCCTGAGCTATGCTTTTCATTACTAAGTCCAAGAGAAGTCCACTTCAACAGACTACAGAAATTTCTTATTCTTGGGAATTTTAGGAAATTCAGAGTTAGCTGCTATCGATTGTCAGCCTCACAGAAGTCGATGTATGTTTGCTAAAGCCATTTTTGATTTGGAGTAACTCTGGGGTATTCTGCCTGAGCTGTGGTTGCATCAAGTTCCTTAGAAGGTGATGCGTACTGGCAAAAGCGATTTTTCAGTCATACCAATGATGGATTCAGCTCTTCAAAGTCGGTATAAACTGGGGGAAATAATAATGTCTTCATCATAGCAACTTCTGTAAATCTAGATTTAGCTGCGTTTCTGTTTATTATGGCATCAAAGTCAGTGTATATAGGAAAAAGTGATTTCTTAATCATAGTGAATAAGGAAAGGTTAAGGTATAGGCAGGGAAAGATAGGGGCTCCTAGCTAGGCTCTGAGACTATTCCTGGCAGGCAGAAGCGCTGAGACAGAGTGAACAAGATATAAGGAAACAGACCACCTGGCCTCCGATGGTCCCGAGTATTTTTTCTTTGGTGGCTACGATGTATAGCAGAAAATGACCAAACCTCAAAGAATTAAGTCATTAAGGGTGTTATCAATAGTCCCTGCTCAAAACAAGATGGCACAAGAATCACAAGGCCGCAAGTTTCCTGGTCAGTTCTCAGTAAAAGACTGCCACTAAAAGCCCTCAGTGACAACCCTGTCAGCACCCCTCTCACTCCTGAGAGCTCTGTTTAGTAAAACTCTATGGCTTTACTCACTCTCCTGTGTCTGTGAGATTCAGTCTTGACTCCATGAGACAAGAACCTAGCTCTCCCGCTTCATTTTGGTGCTGAAACCCAGGATCACTCCCACCAAAGGGTGAGTAAAAGCAGACTCTTTTCTTTCCAGGGAGAGGTCTCTCCCTTGGATAACCTCTTCTAACAAACAGCAAAACCAGGCACCTGTCGGCCAGTTAAAGGCGAATAGCGCAGCTGCCGGTCTTAAGTCTCAGGTGACAGGCTTCTGGACAAAGGTTTGGTCAATCCCCCTTCCTCAAAAGAAGGGAATGTTGGCCTAACCCTACCCAGTTCTGCTTTCTGTTCGCTGGCTTTGCTTAAGTGGCTGTCTCCCCCCTCATGGGCTTTGCGGATTACCGTTAGACCCTTTCAACTCCTGATGATCAGTATCCCCTTTTAATCAGGGATTCATTTAGGGAGAATGTTGCCTATGTAGATAAGACTTTTTCATTTTAAAGTGTCTTTCATGAGAACCTAATTCAGGAGGAAAATCTTTTCCTCATTTTTGTTGCCTGGTGAGACATATGTTTTTCTGTTAGGTACAATCTAGATTTAATCACAGCCAGGAATTGAACCCAAGTTATCGGTAAGCAGGATTGGAGCTATCTCTTTTTATATTAAGTTGGAGGGAACCCAATGTTTCCTGGGCATTTATTCCCCTTGGAATACTTTGGGCATTTAGGAGGGAATTACAAACCCCCAGCCAATTCTTCGATGTGTTGCATTAGCAGCTGGGACTTTAATGGGTCAAATAGATGAGGCTTTCTTGTTATAACAATAAAAAAATGAAATTATGATGATGCTAAATCTCAGGGTCTGCACCCCTCAACAGGGCCATGCTTGCAAATGGGACCTCTGGTATTTGGACAGAAAAAGCGCCCATGGGTAAGGCGAAGAAGCATATTTGAAATTGGCGTATAATTGGCCTGACTGATGAGGCATCAAGGAGCTAGGAATGCAAGCGAATTTACATGACCAAACAATGAGAGCTCAATCAAGAGAGCTCCAAGGTCATTAAAAAGATTCCCTGCTTTGTTTAAGGTTCATGGGGGGGGGTGCACCTAAGGACTGGCAATCCAGCGCTCTGAACCTACCCTTTGGTTACCATTGGTGACCCTGGGGTCTCTGAGACACGTAAAAGGATAGAGACAGGCTCTGGGGGTCACACCCTGGGGAAGCCTCATCCATAAGCAGCACATGCCTCCCACTGAGAGACCCTATCTATTTTGCTCGCGTTCTTAGCCTTCTAAAAACAATATCAAAGTTTAAACTGTTTAACCTCGCTAAGCCCTTATGATTAGGCCAGACTATTTTTTTGGAAAACCCAGAGGAGACAAGGAGGATCAGGTGATGAGAGGGTAAGAGTGGCTACTCCCGCAGGCGTGATTCCTCCTCAACCCAAAATGTTAGGCCACTCTCCACCTTGGGTAGGCAAAACCGGGGGATGCCTTGATTCACGCGAGAGCTGATATGGAGGGACGCCTTCATAGTCACCTGTCTGTAACAGGTACGGGGTAAGTGATGTCTGCCACAATGGCGAGATGGGAAACAAACCATTCTCCTTGGGGACTCCTCTTGATTGGGTACTACAAAATTGGGTAATTTCCCCTGGTAAAACTTTTCTATGTTGTCCGTGGATCAAACACGGTAGGTTCTTCAAGGCAAGATAAAATAAGGTGTGACCTTCGCGGCAAGGCAT
This sequence comes from Ailuropoda melanoleuca, assembly GCF_002007445.2. Lineage (NCBI taxonomy): Eukaryota > Metazoa > Chordata > Mammalia > Carnivora > Ursidae > Ailuropoda > Ailuropoda melanoleuca. The sequence goes on along the minus strand of NC_048220.1, from coordinate 114,017,922 downwards.
GGTCTCTTCTTCAGTTCACAGGAACTCTCCCTTGGTGTGCCTTTTAATCCACTGGAAACAATTGGGATTGCAAAATTTAGGAAAGGCCTGATCTCCCATAACACTCACTACATGGCCTCAGAGGGATCTATTATTTAGATCTCTTCTGCAGGAAATAGGGCAAATAAATGGGGGTATCCTAGGTCCATTCAGGCTTTGGGGTCTCTAAATCAGGACCCAGACCTCAGGGCCTCTTACAGAACGTGTTTGCCCAAATGCGTCTGGCTGGTAAACTCCTCCTGACAAATTGGATGATCATTATCTTAATAGGCCTCCTCTAAATAAACCCAGGTTGCTGGAGGGAGCACAGGCCCTCCCTCACAAAGGGGATGCTGACTCACACTCTCTTTCGCTGTTCCTCCTAATATATGTGGGGCTTCTCCCTCATTCATTTCCCAGGTTAATGGCTATAATTGGAGCCAACTGTGGTAAGTCTACCTCAGGACGGAAACTTTAAGAAATATTCCCAAGCAGTTGCCGAAACTCTCTTTGTTTCGGGGAAGTTTCCTGTCTTCTCTGGCCTGACATGGACTGCCTAATGCCACTTGTTTGTGGAAAAACATGGCGTTTGCTCATCTGTCCAAGTGGATGAGCTTTAGAACCGGGAACTCTTTTCCTCTGCTTTCTGGCTGTATTTGCCTCTTCTGTCTCCCCTTCTTCCTGCTCCTGTTTCTGCACTACCTGGGGTGTGGCCTGCATACACAGCTCACTTCAGATTTCCCCACCAGTGTCTCAGGTAAAAATTGACAATAGGCAACAAACTGATTGACTTTTAAAAGTGGACCCAGGTGAGACATATTCAGTATTTAAACTAATTTAAGTTTGTTGGTTTAAATAAGATAGACATGTCTTTAAATTTATCAGCATTAAATATGAAACTTATTCTACCAAGATTTAGTGAAGGTCCAATAAGCTTGTGTTACCTGTGTGGCAATTTAAATTAAAATGATAGTTAATTGTCTGTCTCAAAGTTTTCATGGGTAATTGTTTAAGATAGCCTTCAAGGGTTTAGAAACCTGAAACTTTAAAATTTGGCTTGGGGGTATGCCTGGGTGGCTCAATTGGTTAAGCATCTGCCTTGGCTCAGGTCATGATCCCAGAGTCCTGGAATTGAGTCCCACATCAGGCTCCTTGCTCAGCCGGGAGCCTGCTTCTCCCTCTGCTGCCCTTGCGCTCGTGCACTCTCTCTCTGTCTCTCTGACAAGTAACCAAAATTTTTTTAAAAATAAAGTTTTGCTTGGATGATAAGTGGGATTAAATTCATTGGACATCTAGGTCTTTTCCAAATAGGATAAGGTGCTAAAACATTGATTACTGGATGTAGGTGTGTGCCTTTGACTTCTTATTGCAGAGAAACTAAGGATATTTGAATCTATTGTTAAACATGTTTTGTGCTTAATTGATTCATAAATTTGTCATCTAAAGAATTCTGGTGTGAGAGTTCACAATTGGTTACTANAACAAACTGATTGACTTTTAAAAGTGGACCCAGGTGAGACATATTCAGTATTTAAACTAATTTAAGTTTGTTGGTTTAAATAAGATAGACATGTCTTTAAATTTATCAGCATTAAATATGAAACTTATTCTACCAAGATTTAGTGAAGGTCCAATAAGCTTGTGTTACCTGTGTGGCAATTTAAATTAAAATGATAGTTAATTGTCTGACTCAAAGTTTTCATGGGTAATTGTTTAAGATAGCCTTCAAGGGTTTAGAAACCTGAAACTTTAAAATTTGGCTTTGGGGTATGCCTGGGTGGCTCAATTGGTTAAGCATCTGCCTTGGCTCAGGTCATGATCCCAGAGTCCTGGAATTGAGTCCCACATCAGGCTCCTTGCTCAGCCGGGAGCCTGCTTCTCCCTCTGCTGCCCTTGCGCTCGTGCACTCTCTCTCTGTCTCTCTGACAAGTAACCAAAATTTTTTTAAAAATAAAGTTTTGCTTGGATGATAAGTGGGATTAAATTCATTGGACATCTAGGTCTTTTCCAAATAGGATAAGGTGCTAAAACATTGATTACTGGATGTAGGTGTGTGCCTTTGACTTCTTATTGCAGAGAAACTAAGGATATTTGAATCTATTGTTAAACATGTTTTGTGCTNGACAAGTAACCAAATTTTTTAAAAATAAAGTTTTGCTTGGATGATAAGTGGGATTAAATTCATTGGACATCTAGGTCTTTTCCAAATAGGATAAGGTGCTAAAACATTGATTACTGGATGTAGGTGTGTGCCTTTGACTTCTTATTGCAGAGAAACTAAGGATATTTGAATCTATTGTTAAACATGTTTTGTGCTTAATTGATTCATAAATTTGTCATCTAAAGAATTCTGGTGTGAGAGTTCACAATTGGTTACTACTTAGTTTCACTAAAGACTAAGGTTTCTGGGAGTGCAGAATTCTGCTAAGTATAATTAAGACTGGTTGAAATAAGGATAGCAACTCTGTATGTAGGTAAGTAGAGATAGGTAAGAAAGATGTAAGGAATGGGAATGCATTTTTGTTGAAGGTTAAAGAAGGTAATTTTATCCTAAATGAGACTGTTGTTTGCAGAGCAATGGTTTGGGACAAAATCCAAATGCATAGAAAAGTTGTAGGTTTGTGAAGGGAAATCTTTGGAAAAGAATTTTATATGTGGTCAGGATGGGCTAAGATTGAAATGAAGGGATTTTAAAAATACATGGGTATAAGATTGAAATTCTGCTTTTCTTTTGGTTCAAAAGACAACATTGAATTATTGGTCTGCTCTTGATAAGAAAGTGTAAACAAAGTTGTTTGCTCTACTTTGCCCAGAAAAAAAGTTTCTGTTTTGCCTTTATCAGGTCTTTTGATCACTTAGTTAAAACTTCTCATGTTATACGCAACGAATGAATCATCGAGCTTTACATCGGAAGCCGGGGATGTACTGTATAGTGACTAACATAATATAATAAAAAATCATTAAAAAAAAAAACTTCTCAAGTTAAAGAGGGGCGCCTGGGTGGCTCAGTATCGAGCCCTGCATCCGGCTCCCTGCTCAGCAGGAAGCCTGTTTCTCCCTCTCCTCCTCCCCCTGCTGGTGTTTCCTCTCTTGCTGTGTCTCTCTCTGTCCAATAAATAAATAAAATCTTAAAAAAAAAAAAGCTTCTCAATGTTAAAGAAGCTAAGTTTTACTAACAACTATATACGCCTACATATTTGTCTTTGGACGCTCTTATTGTCATTTTGATTAAATAAGTTTTGTAATGATCTGTAATCCTATTTAGGCATGTGCTTAAACTTTCTGAGGTTTTTTAAAACAAATTTCCCGATACTTAAATTGTAAATGAAGTCTTTTTGACTGATGAGGCCTTTTTATTTGGTATGTTAAGTTACTGTGGAAGAATTGTTAAATGTTAAGCCTTAGGTTACATTTGGGTAAATGCCATAATTGATGAGATGATAGGCAACTCCTTATGTTTTAATATAAGGTCATCACTTGATATTTTGATCATTGAAATGTTATATGTCACAGAAATAACCTGATTTCTTTGCCAGCTATATTGTAAACTCTCATCTCATCAGATCTTTAACCATGTCCATTCTGAGTTTTTGTCATTTATAGTTGTTTTTATTCTCTTGCAAAATCAGTTTCATCTTCAAGAATATTCATAAAAAGGACTTTAGGACAAATACAGGTTTTTATGATTTCTTTAAGATCAAACTAAAATGGGTAAGAATTTCCAGAACTACCTAAACTGAAGATGACTATAGTTTTGTGATTCTTGTTTGAAACACTGCTGGTTCTCTAATGTTTGCTCTCCCAGATTAAGAAAACTTTCTCTTAAGATATGTATGACTTACAAAAATGTGATAAAGTATTCGTTTGTGAACAAATTGAGGCATTTAACTTTTCTCTCTACCTGAACCCTCTGAAATTCAAAAGTCTGATTAAGTATTCTTTCTTCCATGGCAATCATAGTCATTTGCATCAGTTCAATAAGAATCTTTTTTCTTGTAACGGGAGACCATTGGAAACATTGGTTATTTTACCAAGGCTTTGACTGGAATGTCATATTTGAGAAAGACATGCATGGACTCAGATATGACCAAACAGCTTTGAGGAACTAAGGTTGACCTTTTGGAACATGGAGCCATAAAGCCCCTTGGAAATGTTGGCCTAATATCTTGCTTACAGAGTTCCCAGCAGCCTTACCAGGTGAGTAAAGAATGTCACTTCCTGGCAGATGCAGGAAACTCAGGATATATTGGGGACCTCGTGAAGAGGAAAACGCCCACATTTACAGGTATTGCAGGCATGTCTGATGGCAAATATTTGGTTTGGCTTCTGGCCTAGAGAGGCTACCAAAAATTCAACCTAGGGATTCCTTATAAAAGTTCCAGCAAAGCAGATTTTTAAAAGATCTATAATCAATTGCTATTCTTGCTGAGCTTATGTAAATAATTAAAACAAGTTTGTTAAAATTGGACTTGTTTTACAAACAAATTAGTCTTGATTTGGCTATCTCTAAAAATGAGGGTTATTACAGAGAGAAATTATGTTTCAATAACACATCTTTGAGGATGTTAAATTCTAGCTCTGATAATCCTTAAATATTTATTGTTTACCTACACCAGACAACTTGAGGTAAACTGCAGAAAAATTGCCCCAATAGCCCATGTATAGGCAATCTTCTTGCTTGTTATTCCGTGGGGATAATAACAGGACCCCATGGGCATATGATTATTTAAACAACTAGAAAAATGGGATTGATTCCCCAACAATTGTATAACTCAACTGGCACCTTTGCAATTCTGTGTGGCTAGGATGACAAAATCACTCCTTGAAAGCCAGAGCGTACCCCACTGTGTGGGGTTGACTATAGACTTATGGAAATAATGGATGACCCCACTTTCTTTATGACTGGATTTGATGATGCACTTGGGGATGCCCTTATCTCTTGAGACAAGTTTTCTCCCACTTGCCAGTGATTCCTTGGAATTAGGATATTGTTAAGGCTAGATCTCATACAAAGAGGGCTTCTTGATGGTTTTATCCCTTGTCATATCTAGCCTAGAAGCCACCTCTCCTGAGGCACAATTACAAACAAAGGCTTTT
>NC_048220.1:113948233-114012707 GCF_002007445.2 Ailuropoda melanoleuca | reverse complement strand
CTTTCTATCCTGTGCTGGGAAAGGACTAGGGAATATCAAGTGGGGTCTTTCTGCAGGTTAAGATCTCTCCACCACTTGCATTCTACTCGATCTACTGAGATGTTAAGGCTCACTTTTTTTTGAGGCTTACAGTGTGGCAGCAACTTTTGTTAATGGTTATGCTCACCCCCTAAACCTTCCCCTCCTTAGGGAACCTTCAAAATGCCAGGGGAGGGGGCGACTGGGTTGCTCAGTGGGTTAAGCACCCGGTTCTTGGTTTGGCTCAGGTCCCGATCTCAGGGTCCTGAGAGCCAGCCTGGCCATCTGCTCAGTGGTCAGCAAGGAGTGAGCTTGAGATCCTTTCACTCTCTCTCTCTCTCTGCCCCTCCCTCCCCCTCTAAAATAAAATAAATAAAATCTTGAATAGAAAAGAAAAAGCTAAGGGACACACTTCTTAAAGCCTAGTCAGGCTAGGCCCTCAGGTGTTAGGGGATCCTTGCTTTCTCCTTACACATTACACACTCCCACCCACAGCCACCAGGGTGGTACTTAAAGCTGGAGCAAAGACAAACAACACTCCCCCCCCCTCCCGCCAAAGAAACACTACCTCCTGAAACACCCCTCCCCGCCTTTGATATTTCTCTGTAATTATACTGAGAAAGACAAGGAGCATTTTGCAAAGGAACATGAAAGCAAACTTTTTTCATTAGTAAATGGAGAGATGTTACTGTAAACGATATTCATTTCAAAGAGGAAGATACAGTAGAAGCCATGAGCAGAAATCTCAAGGCTCCTAGACCCGGAAAACCCCAGACAATGCTGCAGTGACTGTAAAGCAAGCACTGGGGGCCAGGTGGGAGGGGAAAGCCTGCTGCTGCATCCGGGGGACTGCGAAGGGCGCAGCTGCCAAAGGCCCTATCTGCCTGGATCTCTCTGGCTCTGGTCTGCACTTTTTGCTCCGGGGCGGGCCAAGGAAAGCAGCCTGGGTGGGCATAGGTCCTGCCCTCCACTAGCGGTGCTGGGATCCAAAACGCCCAGACTCGCTCCGCTAGTGAGAGTGCTAAAGAAAAACAGCACACGCGACGTCCCAAGCGTGTTGCTAGCAAGACCCATCCGGCTTGGAGAAAAAGGTAGAGCGGCAACCAAGAAACAGCCCATCCCAGGAATTAGCAGTGCTGGCACCCAGAAACTTTTGGCGTGGAGGAATGGTGGTGCCAAGAAAAGGCCAACTTGGTGCAAATGGGCTCAGTGACACAAAAAGTGACGCCGTGCTGCTAGCGAAGGTGCTAACAAAAGGCTTGCACTGTTCCAATGCCCTGCTGCCCGCGCGTGAACCAGCTGACGCGACCAAGACTGCCCTAGGACCCACACCACACCAAAGGGAGCACCTACCATCTAAGAGAAGTGGAAACCATCTGCTCCTGGCTTGGAGCAGTGCCGCAGAAAAGGAGAAAGCGCCACTAAGCTGGTGACGAAAGTCCTGCAAGAAACCCGGGTGGGGAGGGGAGGAGCCGCCAGGAACCGCAGGCTCCAGCAGCCCACCCACTCAGCTCTCACACAGCGGAGACCTGAATGGCTCACACCATTGGAAAGGTGAAATAAGAAGAGGTAAAATAATAAATGGAACAAACACATTTTAAACAAGAAATGGATTTCCCCAGTTTATCAGAGGACTTCCCCGGGTTTAGCAAACATGAACAAACCCGAGTCCTACTGCACAGAACTGGCTTGGAGGAAGTTTCCCTAGTGTACACCGACTTCTAGGAAGACAAAAAACACAAAGCAAAGTCCTATGTTTTTGTCATGGCGAGGAGGAAGATACTGTCTTCACCAGTACACAAGGACTTCTGAGGGTAAGCAAGCAAACAGAGTTGCGTTCTGTTTTTCAGCAATGTGCTGGGACCAAGAAATCATTTTCACCAGTATACAACGACTTCTACAGAGATGGCAAAATAAAGAGAGTTAAATCATGATATCCTAAATCTTCTGAGGAGAAAGAAATCGTTTCCCCCCACTGTACACTGACTTCTTGAATGTGAAGAAAAATGAGCCAGTCCATGTGGTAATTTGTATGATATTGCTAGCAGAACGATATAGTGTTCACCAGCATACAACGACTTCTACAGAGATGGCAAAATAAACAGAATTAAATCGTGATATCCCAGAACTTCTGAGGAGAAAGAAATCGTTTTTCCCCACTGAATACCGACTTCTTGAGTGTGAAGAAAAATAAGCAAGTCCATGTGGTAATTTTTGTTATATTGCTAGCGAGAAGATATCCTGTTCATGATCATAAAACGACTTCCACTGAGGTGGCAAATGCAAACAAAGTTAAATCGTAATATCCCAGAACTTCTGAGGAGAAAGAAATTGTTTTTCCCCACTGTACACCGACTTTTTGATTGTGAAGAAAAATAAGCAACTCCATGTGGTAATTTGTATGATACTGCAAGCAGAAAGATATCGTGTTCACGATCATAAAACGACTTCCACTGAGGTGGCAAATAGAGTTAAATCGTAATATCCCAGAACTTGTGTGGAGAAAGAAATCATTTCCCCCCACTGTATACCGACTTCCTGAATGTGAAGAAAAATGAACCAGTCCATGTGGTGATTTGTATGATACTGCAAGCAGAACAATATTGTGTTCATGATCATAAAACAACTTCCACAGAGTGGCAAATGCAAACAAAGTTAAATCGCGATGTCCCAGAACTTGTGAGGAGAAAGAAATCGTTTTCCTCACTATACACCGACTTTTTGACTGTGAAGAAAACAAGTCCACATGGTAATTTTTATCATATTGCTAGCAAGAAGATATCGTGTTCACGATCATAAAACGACTTCCACTGAGGTGGCACATAGAAACAAAGTTTCAGGGCGCCTGGGTAGCGCAGTCGTTAAGCGTCTGCCTTCGGCTCAGGGCATGATCCTGGCGTTCCGGGATCGAGTCCCACATCAGGCTACTTGGCTATGAGCCTGCTTCTTCCTCTCCCACTCCCGTGCTGTGTTCCCTCCCTCGCTGGCTGTCTCTCTGTCACATAAATAAACAAAATCTTAAAAAAAAAAACACACACACACACAAAGTTTCATCGTAATATCCCAGAACTTGTGAGGAGAAAGAAATCATTTTTCCCCACTGTATACCAACTTCTTGAATGTGAAGAAAAATGAACAAGTCCATGTGGTAATTTGTATGATACTGCAAGCAGAAAGATATCATGTTCACAATCATAAAACGAATTCCACTGAGGTGGCAAAATAAACAGAGTTAAATCATAATATCCCAGAACTTGTGTGGAGAAAGAAATCGTTTTCCCCCACTGTACACCAACTTTCTGAGGGCGAAGAAAACAAGTCCATGTGGTAATTTTTATCATATTGCTAGCAAGAAGATATCGTGTTCAGGATCATAAAACGACTTCCACTGAGGTGGCACATATGAAGTTAAATCATGGTATCCCACAACTTGTGAGGAGAAGGAAATCGTTTTTCCCCACTGTATACCGACTTCTTGAATGTGAAGAAAATGAACCAGTCCATGTGGTAATTTGTATGATACTGCAAGCAGAACGATATCGTGTTCATGATCATAAAACGACTTCCACCGAGGTGGCACATACAAACAAAGTTAAATCGTAATGTCCCAGAACTTGTGAGGAGAAAGAAATCGTTTTTCCCCACTGTACACCGACTTCTTGAATATGAAGAAAAACGAACAAGTCCATGTGGTAGTTTTTATCATATTGCTAGCAGAAAGATATCCTGTTCACCATCATACAATGACTTCCACTGAGGTGTTAAATATAAACAAAGCTCAACTGGGATTTCCCGGGATTGCCTATGTATACACCGACTTCTAGGAAGTGAAGAAACAGAAACAAAGCTAAGTCCTACTTTTTGATGTGGACTATGTAAGGAACCTGAGTGTCATCAGTGACCTGTAAGGAAAAGGAGCAGAGCCCAAGAAGCAGAACTAGACATTGAAACCTGAAGCCACATCTTAATACTTTTTTATTTTGCAAGCTTCACAAATGAGAATCCCTTCCTGAGGGAAGCTAGAAAAGGGCTCCTGCCCCAATCTCAGGGATCCTTAGACCCAAAGATGCAGGGGCAGCAGCTGCAACTCATGGTGGACACGGTGCGACCAATCCACTCCAGGCAGCCCGAGAACACCCGGATGTGGCTCCCCCAGGCAAGGAGGGGAGGCCTGCTGTGCCCCTGCTCTGAAGGATGCTCACTGTCAGGTCTCCCTGTCCAGCCCTATGTGGCCAGGCAGGGCGTCCTGGTGGAGGAAAGCTGCCGGTGGGTGAGTGGCTCGGGTTCCTCTGCAGGGTCCACCTCTCCTGCAGCTGCCTCTGGCTTCATCTGTGTCCCAGGCCAGAGGCCCGCAGTGGGCAGAGCCCCTGTTGGTTCCAAGGTGCTCTGGGCTCTGGGACAGACTTCGTTTTGCAGGTAGACCCAGCGAAGCCGCTAACAAGGACTGGAAAGCAGTCCTGAATCCAAACCACCGCCCTGACCTGGGAACTCTCCCAGCACAGGATAGAAAGGGAGTGGGTGAGGCCCACAATCTTCTGAGCACAGCATAGATGGAGGCTGGGGCTCTGGTGCCACCTCAGTGGAATCCCAAGCCCCTTTCGCAGCCCAGAAAACGCTGCTCCATCGCAGAGGAGGCCTCTGATCCGGAGGACTCAAGCTTTGCACCAGAATAAGTTGGCAAAGCCTGCGTGCAGCAGTACCACACACAGTCTGGGTATTTGTGCTCTCCTGGGCTTGTGGGCGGAGGCAAGGTAGAAGTCATGAAACTCAGTGGCAACAAATCAGTAGAAAAAACGAAACAGGGTAACATTGTAGAGCACACCCAGAACTCAAGCAGGAGATCATAGTTCCATTACCAAAACAAAGCAGAAAGAAAACAAACCGAAATGAAACGGGAAAAATAAGCATACCGTACAGAAACTAACCCAACAAAGAAAACACAGGATAATAAGGGCATGAAGAGGATAAATGATGAAGAAACTGTTTTCAGAAGTATATACCTATTTTACAGACTTTCATATTAACAAATGATTGGCTGACCTCATGTTTCCTAAGGCCTAACTCACTATCATTAAGAAATCATTTTTGCCTATGTAGACCAACTTTGGTGCCATAATAAAAAGAAACGCAGCTAGATCTAGATTTACAGAAGTTGCTATGATGAAGACATTATTATTTCCCCCAGTTTATACCGACTTTGAAGAGGTGAATCCATCATTGGTATGACTGAAAAATCGCTTTTGCCAGTACGCATCACCTTCTAAGGAACTTGATGCAACCACAGCTCAGGCAGAATACCCCAGAGTTACTCCAAATCAAAAATGGCTTTAGCAAACATACATCGACTTCTGTGAGGCTGACAATCGATAGCAGCTAACTCTGAATTTCCTAAAATTCCCAAGAATAAGAAATTTCTGTAGTCTGTTGAAGTGGACTTCTCTTGGACTTAGTAATGAAAAGCATAGCTCAGGCGGACTTCTTATTGTAAACAAAACAGAACAAAACAAAGCACAAAAGGGAAAACAACTAAATGCCACCAAAAAAACTCAGTTTTGCCAATAGACTCCTACTTCCATCGGACCTAATATCAAGCATATTTGTCTCCAAACCACAATTTGCTACGGTTGAGAAATGACAGGCCTGATAAACAGGTACAGTTTCCTGGAAAATCTGGATATGTTCCGTCTGGAATTGAATTCCCCGGATCTTAGATATCCCAGGCATGGGTTTATTCGGACTTAGAAGGACTGGAAAACTTTGGCTCAACGAAAGCGCCTCACGTTGCGCTAAGAAATCGCTAAACCGGGATTTGGTCGCAGTAAGAAATCTCCAAGGCAGGATTAAATACTGATTTGCCAGGAGTCCACGTGGACTTCCTCTTAGTAAGGAGTCCCGCAGGGCTAAGCCCTTGATCGCCGAAAGCCTGGTCTGGTGCGTCTGGGAAATTTCCTTGCCGCGGTTCCGGGACTGGTACAAGCGGTGGAAATCTTGGGCGGACTACACCGGACTTGCTACCACAAAGAAATCCCACGCACCGCTAAATCAAAATCTGCTAAAAAGCAAGAAATGGATGGTGACCGCGGAATCTCGAGCTTCTGAGACGGAGTGTAATTGTTCTAATGTCAGGAGGGAGGCGACCTACCGTCGCTGTGGTCGCTGGGAAAGAGAGAGCGCGGCCAGTCTCTACAGCAAAGGGACCAGTAGAGGTGGCGGGGCTGGTCCCTGGCCGCCGTGCCGCCGCCAAGACACCTTATGGTCGGAGAAAATAGGGAAACTGCACCTTGGAAATGGCCAGATGGGCGTGACTAGAGAAATGCAAAGTGGGCGAAACTAGCGGGGTTGCCCCCGAGAAACAGCCGCGTTGCGAATTCAACAGTGCGGTCGCTGAGAACAGTCCGGCTGTGACAAATGCGCGGCGCTGCGGCAGACCTGGGGCACAAATCCGGGCGGTGACAGGTCGGCGGCTCGGAGCTACTGGCCAAAGTGCTAAGGGGAAGGCCCGGCCCTAGCCATCCTGGGACAGAGGAAGGGATGGCACCCCGCGACCCTGAACCTTGCTCTGGGGCAATTAGTGGCACCTAGATCCAGAACTGCCTGGTGGGCGCTGCTAGTGAACGTGGTGATGAGAAACAGGCCTCGGGGTGCAGGACAGCGCTGTGGCTCAGATGCTGCTCCCGCCCCCGGAACCCGCCCCCCCGCCCCGGCTTCCGGGCTCCACTGGGACCCCCAGCGGAACCCCCTGCTGAGCAAAAGAGGGGCGACGCCAAAGAAACACACCCAGCTCTGCGCCTCCAGTGCTACCGGGAGAGCGCCAGCCAGGCTCTGCTTGCCAGAAAGTGGGAGGGCGCACGGTCCACCCGTGCAAGTCGTGGAGCCGAGGCTGACACACGCCAACAAGGGGCACCAAACGGAGCTGGGACCAACAAGGGGCCGCAGGGAGCGCAGAGCGTTGCAAGTGCGGAAGGCCTCGGGCTCCGGGAAGGGAGCTGTGCCGCCACCAACCCGCCGCTGGACCCGCTGCTCCCAGCATTTGTGATAAAGAGAAATCGCGGCTTGGATCCCACAAGGAGCTGCGGGAGGGACCCGTGGCCCCCTTGAAGGAAAGGCTCTGGGACACGCCCTGCGCCCGCCCACCAAAGGGCTGCGGTGGAGCCAAAGATCAACATCCCCTTTCCGGATCAACTGTGCTCCCTGCAGTTATCAGGGGCACTCACAAGGAGTTGCGTTGTCAGTGGAAATCCCTTAGTTCAACTGGTTGTCCTGCAGCCCATAAACCGCCTGAAAGCTCCCACTCTCCGTTCCCTAATCAATCCCGTCGGGTATAAGGAAAAATTTTTTTTTTTTTTTTTAATGCCAAGCCAGGAGGTTTTCCTTGGAACAAATTTTCCTCAAGGGAGAGAGTTCCCTACTCCCTTCTCAGTACCATTGGGCTCATCTAACTTTTCCCTTTATGGGAATACATAGGCAAACCCCTACTGGGAGTTGTGAAGACTCAGGGTTCCTGGCCACTTCATCTCTGGACAACCAGTTTCTAAACTCCAGGTTCTGAACTAGCATTCTGCCAGCCACAGCCCCCTTCTGCTGGCTGGCCATCCCTGGCCACGTAATAGCCCTCTAACTCCTCCGACCTCCCCTTAGCCTGATTCCACTACTCCCTCTGCCCCCTTCCCTAACCACATGGACTGGTAGCCACTCAAGCCCCTAACCAAGGAATTGGCGGCTCCCTGGAACTTGTCCCACCTTTCTAGGACAATCATTCCTATGCCACTCTCATAGTCCATTGGGACAATAAAATTTCAGTCTTTTATCCCCTATTAGATAGCAGGGCCCAAGTCACTGTCATTCCAGGAAATCCCTTTCAAATCCCAAACGGAAAGTCCTTCTACTTATAGGGCATTGCTGATAAAACAATCAAAGTTGTGCAGACCCATTGGGATGTAACTATTGAACCATTCACTTACATGGCGTCCTCTGGTGGTGTCCTCCCCCCCCTTCTTTCCTTACTATAGTCATGGATGCATTGACAAGATGCCAGTGCCCCATGGAATAAGGCCCAGCTCTTGTACTTCTTAGTGGGACTGCCAAAGGGATGCTTGTGACTCCCCCTCTCCAGTAAGGATGGTGAACACTCCCTAATATGGCTTAAACAGAGCACTGAAGGCCTATGCCCTGTCATTAAAGATATGCTTCAGACAAGAGTCATTAGCCCAAAAGCTCCCTTGTCAATAGCCCCATTTGGCCAGTACTTAAGCCAGTCACTAACGCCTGGCATCTCACCATTGACTATCTATTCAAACCTCACTGCTCAGGTTCCCTGATTAAGGCTCCAATTCCTGATATTATAGAACCGATTGAGGACACACAACAGGCCCAAAGAACATCCTCCACAGTCACTGACCTAGCTAGTATGTTCTATTTTGTTCCCACTGTGTAGGAATCCCAGGCCCAATTTTCTTTCACTTTTGAAGGGACTCAATATACATTTACTCAGTTCCCAATGGGATATTTAAACAGTCCTGCAAATGCACATAATCTCTGCTATCAGGTTTTATAAGATTTAAATACTTTACAGTTGGAAAGGTGCCATTTTGGCTTTATATTGATGACATTCTGCTGAGGGACATTATGACATTATTCCTTCTGAGGAGCCAGTATAGGCAGATTTGCACACCCTCACAGTCACATTTACACCCCACATTTATGCAGGCCCAGTTTTATCTGTCAAGTTTCTAGGTATCATCTGGTCCTCTCATTGCAGAAACACTAAAAGATATTGGCTGTGTTGCTCCTCTGTAGGAAAACTGAAAAAGGCATATGCTTCTAGAAATTATGAAATGTAGAGGTGCCTGGGTGGCTCAGTCAGTTAAGCGTCTGACTTTTGATCTCAACTCAGGTCATGATCTCAGGGTCTTGAGGCTCTGTGCTGGGCATGGAGCCTGCTTAAGATTCTTTCTCTCCCTCTNCCCCCTGCCCCCCCCCCCCCCTCTAAAAAAAAAAAAAAAAGAAATTATGTAATGTACTTATAAATTTGCAAATTTAAAGAATGCTGGTATAACACTCAGTTCACAATTACTTACTTCTTAGTTTTCCCTAGAAGTTAAGGTTTCTATGGGTTAAGAATTCTTAATAATATATATATAATCAAAGCTACTGGAAATAATAAGGGAAGCATCTTCATATGCCAGAAATGTAGTAGGTGTTTTCAGTAAGACAAGGTGTGAAGAATGGAGGGTGTTTTTTCTTAAGAGAAAAGAAAGTAATTTTGTCTTAAAGTGAGGCTGATTGTTTAAAGAAGAAAAACAGGACAAAATTGGAATGTAGAAAAGAAAGTTGTAGAAGGATTATAGAAAAGGAATGTATGAAAAGGAATTTTAATGTGTGGTCAAACTGGCTAAGATTAAAATTCATTCACTTAAAAATGAATTTTAATATCAAAAGTAACCTGGTGCAAAATTAGAATTTGGATTTTTTTCTCTGTTAAAAGGACAGTTTTCTTGGATTTGGGGTATGTTTTTGATAACAGATTGTGTAACGTTTCTTTACTTTTTTATGATAAACTTTTTTTATTACATAATATTTAGTAGTCCTACTCAAGAAGGTCAACAGAAACTTGTAAATATTCTGCTAAATAACAACACTCTACATACATATATTTTCAATGTGGTAACATTGAAATAAGCCATTTCCTTTATTCACATAGTTTTGCAAACTGGGGAATAAATAAGGATTCAAACACAGAAAAACTTTTTTCTTAAACTGGTAAGATTAATGGAGATTACAATTCTATTTAGTGATAAACCAATGATTCACCCTGACCCTAGGAACACAAAACTCAAAAGTAGCTCTTATTCAGAAAAGTGTGGTAGAGGGTGCATGGAAGTGATACGTTGTAGTCTCCGTAGTGGTCTATTTGAGGTGATTTTTTTAAATTGCTAAACTGTATTACTAACTCATAATAAAAAGTAATTGGTCAAAATTTAAAGCATTCTGATCAAAATGGGTCTGCATATGCCTTTGAGAGCCCTGTTGTTCATAGGAGGGAACTGCTGCCTGCACATCGGGCGCACCTTCCAGTGACCTTCAACATGTTCTTCAAAGTCGAGTTCTGATCGTAGTTGAGAGGGAACATTAATTCACAGAGGAGCCACTTCTTGTGAACGTCAAAGCTGGGATCAAAGCACAAGCCTGTTCTGTGCCCACGTCAATGCTGACTTGGAGGATCGGGAGCAGTGGGCACGTTCTCATCTTCTTTACTATCCTCGGGTCTTCTAAACCATTGGGCCCACTAAGGTTTCCACCAGGCTGGCTGCAGCCAACATGATCTTGCAGTCCCCAAGAAGGTACTCTCACAGGTGACCTTTGGATTTCATCTGGGTAAAAAGCACCATCTGCTCTGTCTC
Organism: Ailuropoda melanoleuca; assembly: GCF_002007445.2. Classification (NCBI taxonomy): domain Eukaryota; kingdom Metazoa; phylum Chordata; class Mammalia; order Carnivora; family Ursidae; genus Ailuropoda; species Ailuropoda melanoleuca. The sequence goes on along the minus strand of NC_048220.1, from coordinate 114,002,289 downwards.
TGGTTTTCTGTGTTGCATACAGATGACCATACTGCAGCACTGGCTGTCTACTTCCACACTGCAGCGACATGACCATTTTGCTCTGAGCAGGTGTTGAGACACCGTGAGATCTTCTGGGGACTCTGGGAATTCTGACCTTCCATTTTCCTTACTGCTTGATTTTCTAGACTCCTTGTAGTTTCCTTCTCTCTGGAGAAGTTTTCCAATTGTGAAGTTAGACCATTTATCTTTGTCTTTCTCTGCCAGCTGAAGTTTGTAATTGTCCTCTACCTCAGCTAGTGCTGGGGTTACATTTCCAGCCGTCTTCACTTGCTCTTTCCATTTCAGCTCCATGTTTGCAAGTTCATCAGCATTTTCGTTGACTTTTGTTTTCTCATCCTGCAAGAGTTGTTTACCTTTATTATATTTTTCTGTTTTGTCAGCAATTTCTTTGCTCACTTCACAGACTTGCCCCTTTGTTACAATGTCAGAATCGTCTGCAGACGGTGGTGGCTGTATATGGATAGTAGAGCCAGCGGTAGCTGGGTCTGTGTTTATGGAGACATCATTCACTTTTTTGCTGATTCCCAGTTTTCCTTGTGAAGACACTGTTGCTATTGGCTGATTGGTCTAAAAGTTTATTTTTTTGTTTTTGGAGCTTCTGGCATTCCTTTTCTTTATAATGATCCTGCTGCCATTTGAAGAGAAAGTTTCAAATCTTCAACTTGTCTTCTCAGTTCACGTTCCCATATATCAGTCTTTTCCTGGCCTTTTTTTCCCCACAGCATTTAGTTTAAGTTCTGCCACTGCATCAGCTTTTTTCCAAGAGTGCGTATGCAGATCTGCCATTGTTTTGTCTTGCATATTTACAGCATCACTAAGTTCTTTGGCCAGAAAAACAACTTCTTGCCGAGTTGCCTGAACCTGTTCCTCTGCTTATGAAGTTGCTCCTTTAAAAAAAAAAAAAGTATCTTCCATACTTGAGGTTGTAAACAAGAAAGCCCTTTGCAGATTTTCCTTTTCAGCCAAGGGGAAATACAGCCTGCCAATCTCTTCTTTGAAATGAGTAATCATGCTTTCTTTTCTTCTTCTTTTTTTTAAGTTTATTTAAGGAACGCTACACTCAGCATGGGGCTTGAACTCACAACCCCAAGATCAAGAGGCATATGCTCCCCGACTGAGCCAGTCTGGTGCCCCTGAGTAATCGTGTTATCTTTAGATTCTTTAAAGTCTGGACCTCTGACACAAGCTTGGTATTTTCTATTTCAGTGTTCTTCAAAAGTACCTTATGAAGTTCTTTCTCATCCTTTTCCATCTTCAACTGACATTCCAGTTCTCTTTCAGATTGTGCCTAACTGAGTTTGTCCTTCAAACTGTCTTAATTCAGTTTCTTTTTCAATTGCTTTATGTGTCACTGACACAATACCTCCCTCAAACTGGAGAGCTTTGGATGTAGCATCATTGTATCTCTTCTTAAATTCTTCATTTTCCATTTTTCATTTTGTGATACTTCAACAACACCCTTTTGTTCTGCTTGCAGTTGGTCATATCTTTCTTTCTGATGGTTAAGTTCTCTTTCCATTCTCCCAACTTGTTCTCAAAGTTGTGTCATTTCTTTTTCCAGAACAAAAATTATCTTTAATAGTTCTTTTTCTTTCATGGTTTTCTCAATTATCAACTCAAGAAGGCCAGCTTTTTGGTTACCAACATGTCTGAATTTCCTTCATCTTCCATAGTAAGTAACTCTTCAACTGGAGAAGCTTGAAACTGGAAAGGTGTATTTGTTCCATGAATTTCACCCTTATGGGTAACATAAGAGAACTGATAAAATTCTCCATCATCATTTGGAAGGTAATATCCTTGAAAGGCTAATACACAATTAACTGTTGATCCTTCTACGATGTGTTCAGGCATAGGAGACCATAAAATTGTATAAAAATCACAAGCAGTACTCCATCCAACCTTGAGTATACCAACCCAATCTTTTGAATGTGGATGGTTATATGGAGTTGAGGTGTAATGACATTCCAGGTGTGCATTAGGAAGATAATTCTCAGCCACATTTTGAAAGATGACATGGGCAAAGTTGGAAGCCTATAAGGGGACTTCTTGAAGGGATGTCACTATGAATCCTTCGAAGGGCTCCGGGACAGAGGGAGCCTTAGAGAGGCTTCTGAGCCTATACCACCATCAACCGCCAAACCTCTCCCACCACCACTGCCTCCCTCCGCTGACTGGCTACACTTCCCAAGTTTATTTACCTTTTAAATTTTAAGTTTCATCATAATCTGTGGTCCTATTTAGACAAGCTCTTTGAAACCTTTTTAAAAATATTTTTTACAAACTCCCCAAAGTCAAATTGTGAAGTCTTTTTGACATGCAATATTTCAAAGTATTTGTTAAACTAGGCTTATTTGAAATGTAAATAAATGTAAAGTTTTTGTTAAGTTACGCTTATTTGATATGTAGATTTCATGGAATCTATTGTCAAATAAGTAATACGAAGCCTTCTTTATATTGTATTTTAAGATTGTGGCACATGTGGATGAAGTCCATTCTCCTTCTGCAAGAAATGGTCCCTTGTTGCCGGGCTTTTGCCATCTTGATGTCTTTGTAACAGGGAAGCACTCTGCTCCTGAATCAGAGAAATTAAGATGGGTGAACAATGGTTGTAAATGAAATGAACAGTCAGGTCAATGGGAAACCCAAGACACCTGCTTGGTTCTTCCCAGCTTCCTGGCAAACCCCATTTTTTGGTTTTGCATTCTTTCACCCACCCTAGTACATTTAAAATGACTCAAATTATGAATAGACATTGGTGAAAAAACTTCCGTAACACTGAAAAAATAGCCTACCGCAACAATCCTGGAACATAGTCCATAATCCTCCGGTAAAACTGGTTTTGGTCCCAGAAGCTTCAGACCTCCTTCTGGACCTTTTGTCACCTGCAGCTGGACTTCATTCAACTGCCACTTATTATGGGTTATGAATATATTCTTGTTTTTATATGTGGTTTTCCAGATGGGTTGAAGGTTTCCCCTGCTGCAAGGCTGATGTCCTCTTGGTAGCAAAGAAACTGATAGAAAATGTGTTTCCCACTTGGTATATCTTTCCCAGTCTCCAGTGATTTAAGAACCATCCTTCACCAGGCAAATAATATGAACCTTAATGAAAACCTGGCAAACTTCTTGAAATTATCATTGTCCCTATCATCCTCAATCTTCAGGCAAGGTTGAGAGAACTAATGGGATCCTCAAACTTAAAACCTCTAAACTTGCCAAAACAACTGTACTTTCCTGACCTAAGGTATGCTTTGATATTGCTGACTGCTCATGGTATCCTTTTGGGCAACATAAACTCATTTTACATTATATAATCACCAACAGACCAATGTCTATTGGTATACAACTTTCTGCTGATCCTTTATTATCTCATGCTAATATGACTGGCTATTGTCTTTAATGTCTTATGCTAAAGCCTGTCATCAACAGGTTAAGGAAGCCTCCCCAGATTCCAATTCAGAGGATCTTGCTGGTCACAATGTGGAGGCTGGTGATTGGTTATCCTGGAAATGTCATTAGAGAAAAACAGCCCTTGAGCCTCATTGGAAGGGACATTATCAAGTGCTCCTGACCACAGACACTGCTGCAAAATTAGAAGGCATTGTGCCTTGGATACACATCTTACAACTGAAGAAGTCTCCACCTGATATCTGGTCCTGTATAGACACTGGAGACCTCTGAAACAAATTGACAAGGAAGAGAAGTAGCTGACATTGAGGTAAACTGCTTCTGCCTAAGACAGTGGATCAAGACATCATACTTTAAACGTGAAATACTTTCTCCCTCTTTTCCTTTCCTTTACTTTGGCATTGGCCTGGAGAGAACACCCTCATTCATATCACCAGGCCATTGCTAAATGGCATAACCTTTCAGATTGTTGGATTGGTCATCAAAGATTCTGATCTATCCATGATGCTAGAGATCCATCCTCTTATCCTCCCTGTGACCAATTTCTCTTCTTCTCCTAATGTCACTGCAAAATACAATCAATCACCCTTAGAAGTCTCTTACTAAGTTCAATTTTTGTGGCCAGAACCTCCATTGCCTTGTTTTTACCTTTCTCCAGTAATAACTGTATTTACCCACTGTGTGAACTAGACTAACACTATCTTGGACAAATCCACTCTTATGACCATTCCATGACCTGAAGCCCTCTTGAGCATAACACCCTCCCCATTTTTTCTTTCTGTTTAACCACACTTTTAAGTACAGTCTGGGATATAACATCCTTGATCTCTTCTGGAGATATGACTGTGATTCTCAAACAATTCCTCCTGGGTGATCCCCCAGCACATACTCCCCAACCGTGAGGACTACATTTAGCATGCCTGAACTCTCTATACCATCTGGTAAAAAAGGGAGTGAATTAGCATTGGATAGAAGAGCATCAAGCTACCTTTGACCAAGCTAAGATTTTAGTTGCTCAAGCACAGGCTTCAGGTCATGGAATGATCCTTTACCTTGTATCCCTGGACCATAGCTGTGGCTGTTACACAAGATTAGATGAATTGGGCATTATGGCAGGAACAGCATGGGAAGTTAACTCCATTGGGCTTTTGGTCACAACAATGGCAGGGAGCAAAGATTTGATATTCTCCTACTGAAAAAGTGTTGAGTCTATAAGGTCCTTTAATAAGTGGAGCCCTTAATGATCACTCTTCTGGTAAATGTCTGGACTGGTTTGCCTATAAAGGGGAGGATAGATGGGATGTTTGCAAGACTGGCATCTGCCATAGCACAAGCCTCTACGATACCTATTTACAACAATGGAGTGTTCTCTCCACTAGTCCATTGGGAGCTGAATTACATGCTATCTTTGGGCCGGTAAAATATGACCTTTAATGTCCCCCCCCACCTCCTATGGAGACCTCCTCATAAGTAAAGAAGGCACATACCCTATTTCTAAAAATGCTTGGTGTATAGATGGCTCTAGTAGAGAAAGTCCTAGTCACTGGACTGCAATAGCAATCCAACCCTAGACTGATACTATCTGGTTTGAGACTGGGGATAATAAAAGCAACAAATGGGCTGAACTGAAGGCTTCCTGGATGGTATAAGTACATATGAACCTTGGCTCTTTACCCTCTGCAAAGACAGTTGGGCTGTCTATAAGGGTTTGACAACCTGGGAGGCCAATGGGCTAGGGACAACTAGAAAGTTTTACAGAAACCATTATAGGGAGCAGAATTATTGAAAAATATATGCGAAAGGATGCAGGACCCCACTGCTTACTGTTTTCCATGTTTCAGAGCACAGGCCAACCTCACCCCCTGACAATATTGAGACGGACACCTTAGCAAAGATCAGGGCCCTCACCCCCGTACAAAGTTCAGAATTGGTTGCATGGATTCATAAGCACAGTGGGCAATGCAATGCTCAGGTGGGTTGAACATAGTGAAGGGAGCTGGCATGCCCCTTTGCTGTACTGACGTCCTAGCAGCCATCAGCAACTGCCTGATCTCCTAGCATCTGAGACCTAGGAAGTGTCCACACAGCATGCCTTCACCTTGGGATCCAGCCAGTTTTAGACTGGCAAATTGATTATATTGGTCCTCTACCCATGAGTCAAGAAAAAAAGTACATCCTAACTTGTGTTGATATAGCCACAAGCCTTCCCCTGTAAAAGGGCTAATCAAAATGCCAACATCAATGGCCTAGAACAACTTAGTATCACGTATGGATAACCTTGAAGGATAGATAGTGATAGGAAATACATTTCACTGCACATCATGTGCGGGACTGGGCTTATGAGCAGGACATACATTTACCCTATAATCCACAAGCTGCTGAACTCACTGAAAGGAAGAAAGACACTCTTAAAGCTCAACTCAGAGCCCTCTTACAGACATCACAGTTGCACATCTTGCCAGAGGCCATACACTTGTTAAATTTGACAACCTGTAGCCACACCCCACACACACGGTTAGGTACCAAGACCAGCATGCCCAGCATGCCTATGACTATTGCTGTCTGGAAAATGAGGCCTGAGGCCCTGGTTCCTGAGCTCAAAGCAGGCCAGAAGCAACTGTGGTTCTGTGCTCCTCAGCCCATTCTCGACGGGGAAGGGGACACTTGAGTGGGGGTTGTAATGGCAACTTCCCCCAAGTTGGATAGGCTATTTCTTGCCAGAGTGTGAGAAGTATCCTGGACAGCTAAAGTGGTCCCCCGTTGATCCTGCTGGAGTTGGGGCCAAAACAGTCAACATATATGCTCCGGACAGACACCTCTACCACAAGGCACTATATAGCTGGTTACCTAACGTGGTTGTTTGCGCCACCTTTAATTTTACATGTACAGGCTGATTCTTTGGCCCCTGGGCAACATGTTCAGTGTGTCCCTCCTGCTCAGGCAACTCAGACTGCCTCTGTCCTCATGACAGGAGTGAAGCCACTAGCAGTATTATTATTTTTTTTAGATTTTTATTTATTTATTTGAGAGAGACAGAGGGAGAGCATAGAGGGAGAGGGAGAATCAGACTCCCCGCTGAGCAGAGAGCCCGATGTGAGGCTTGATCCCAGGATCCTGAGATCACAACCTGAGCTGAAGGCAGATGCTTAACCGACTGAGCCACCCAGGCACCCCAGCCACTAGCATTATCTTAATTTGGGGAGAGGATTTTCTCAGACAAGTACCCGCTAAGCATTTATTCTTTTGTCCTTAGGCTGCTGGCTTCTCCTCTCTTATTCTGGTAAAGGAAACCCTTTTCTGCAATGGGCACAGACCTACAGCAATGGTTTACAGTGGTATTCATGCTGGATATGTGGTTTTTGCTCCCTTTATCAGAGGTCTCTTTTACTGTTGCTGTCTGTACTGCTGTTTACGTCCTCAGCTGTAACACTGTCTGGCAAAAACCTACGCCCAGGACCCCTCCATGATGGCTCAGGGAATATTGCAGAAGAGATGGGCACGTGAGATTGTAAGAGCTGGATCTGAGGGGTGGAGTGTGTGAACCAGACTAACACCATCTTGGACGAATCTGCCATGATGATCGTCCTGTGACCTGAAGACTTCTTGAGCACAATACCCTCTTCATTTTTAAGTTTTGTTTAACTGCACATTTAAATTTTGCTTAACCACAGTGTGAAGTGCGCTCTTTGGGTATAATGTTCTTAACCTGTTCTGGAGATATGAATGTTACCCTAAAACATTTCCTCCTGGGTGGTCCCCCAGTACATGCACCCCAGCCTCTAGGGTTATAAAGGAAGGTCTTATGGGAGGTGGGGTTGTGGGTATCTATTCATCTTGTGGCCGCCCAAAACACACTTCTGCCTGTAAGTCCATTTAATAAACCATTTCTTGTCAAGCTGGACTTGTTAGACTTTTTTCTTTAGTCTTTGGAGTCTTCTTTCTGCCTTTGGAGGTTGTTTTCCCTTTCATGGAATACCCAACTAGATAGAAATAACTACATAAATCTTAGTACATTTGCACCCCCATATTCCCATGATTATCTAGATCAGATGTGCCCCCACTCATCAAAAGAACTTACTGGCAGCACCCGTGTCTTCAAGACATTTAGAATGACTCTTTCTTTCAGGCTTGGGGATTCTTTCCACTTGTTCTGAAAATCTGACTGACTGCTGGCTTGAACAAGTAAAATGCAGTAATCCCTGTAAATGAACCCATTAATAGTACCACCCTAATGGGAATGGTCTGTCCTCAACAGGGTTTGTCTTTGTCATTCTCCTTGGGCTTATGACACCTAGATGGCTCGTGCACAGCAAGGCAAGGCCTTGTAGGTTACCTAATTGTGCCTGTAACTTTCCACAGACAAACTAAGACATTTCATTGGTTAAATCCCCTGGTAGAAAGGGCCTACCAGGAGGCATTCATGACTCATGATTTGCTTCCTTTGGCTTGGCTGGTTAGGAGTAAATGTAAATGAGGAGTGAGGAGTAATAGTTAGGAGTAAATGTAAATGAGAATATGATCAGGAGCCTCTCTTTAACTCTCGAAGATACTGCAGACTCTGTGGCTAAGACAATAGTTGCCCAATGAAGACCCTTAGACTCTCTGTCCCAGGTAGTTCTTAATAATAGGATAATTCTTGATTGTCTTTTGGCTGAGCAAGGAGGTGTCTGTGCTGTGACCAATACCACCTGTGGTACCTGGATTAGCACATGTGGAGAAGTTGAAATTCCATTACATAAAATCATAGAACAAGTCACCTGGTTTAAAAAGGTGGCTCCTTCAGCAGGGTATTTCCTTATTTGGATTGGTTTAAGTTAGAAAGTGAAGAATGCTCACTTTTGCCTTTTGTGGCAATAGAGGACTCCACCATGTCACTAGATTGATTCCCCCAAAATGGACTATTTATGGTATTCTTGATTGAAGTTTCTCTCTACCCTTTTCCCATCTACTCTTAGTTTTGTATCCATTTTCAGACATGCTCCACAAAAGACTGATAGCTTACAAACCCCAGGATCTTCTAGTCCTACAGTGGACAGAAGGGCTCTGTGGCTGCCATCTTCAGTGTGCCTCCAGATAATTTCTACTTCTTGGTTTCTTTATTCCTGATACAATTGCTTCTAGTAATGTAGGGTTTTTTTTTTCAATGACTTATTCTAAGAGTGCATCCTGTTGATTTTAATTTTTTAAAGATTTTATTTATTTGACACAGAGAGAGAGGGAGATCTCAAGCAGGGGGAGCAGCAGGCAGAGGGAGAGGCAGACAGAGGAAGAGGGAGAAACAGGCTCCCCTGCTGAGCAGGGAGCCCAATGTGGGGCTCAATCCCAGACCCTGGGATCATGACCTGAGCCAAAGGCAGATGCTTAACCGACTGAGCCACCCAGGCACCCCACAAAATAAAAATTTAAATATCAGTCCAAAGCTACAAAGTAACTGTCAGGAAACAATGTAAAAATGAGAATTTAGAGTTGGTTTTCAGACCTAGAAATAAACATAACCCTAGATGATGAGTGCTGGTAAATTTGCTAAACTTGAACATGATGATGGCTTCATTTCTACTGAAACATGGTTGACAGGTTATAACTTTTTGTCTGTAGTAGTGAAGAATCTACTAAAGTCAAAATAGTGAATGTCTAATTGGTTGTCTCTACAGGCCATTTTGATGGGATTGAGGGCTACAATGACTGTAGGGTGTGATGGCTACCTCCACTGAATTGCAGGATTTACAAAAACAAAAGATTCATGGATTTAAAGTTTTTGAACCAAAAATTTCAGTAATGCCCCTAGAAGTCTTATTTCTTATAAGTACAGTGATGAGAGAGCCAAAAATCAGATCCCAAGTTTGAACCTTGTAGAGGCAGAATTAAAATATAAGATGAATTCACACCTTCACCACACCTCTCATGTGCAAGCAGTGGGATTGATTAGCAAAAAATAGGCCTCTGTGGGTTCAAATGGGTTAATTTGGGAGGATCTTTGTAAATATAAGAACCTTGCATCCCCACATCTCTCTGAGCTTCCTTTAAAGAAATAAACCCTCTGTTTGAGGAGCCTAGCCCTTTCTTGATTAAAGACACTGAGATATCACCTGAGAAAGTTAACTTCTGGAAGAATGCCAATTAGGCTCAAGTCATAACCACTGTAACTCATTTCAAACCCATAACTAGATGGAGATACTAGAATGCCTCAAAGGGACAACGGTGAAGTCTAAATTTGTACTTATTGTTCATATATCAAAGCAATTGCAACAGGTAGATAATTTATATTGGCAGAAACCTTTGGAATGTGTATGGAAATGAATAATTAAGGTACTATATCAGGAAGGTCAGAACATAACATGAAGCATAAAAAATTTATTTATATGGGTGCAGATAGAAATTCCAGATTTCATGTACATAAGGGGAGAAACTAAAAAACATTTGAAGCTTGGGGCACCTGGATGGCTCAATTAAGCATTTGACTGGCTCAGGTCAGGATCTCAGAGTCCTGGGATCAAGCTCCTAGTCGACTCCCGGTTCAGAGGAGAGTGTCCATCTCCCCCTCCCTCTGTTCTCTCTCTCTCTCTCAAAAATAAAATCTTTAAAAAAAAAAAAAGATTGAAGCCTAAGATCAAATAATAAGGAATCTGGTGACATTTTCGTTACAAAATACAAATTTTGTGCAAGATTTCATAGAAATTTCTTATAAACTGAAAGATAATATTCAAGATAACCCTTACAGTTTGAATTCTCTATTTTCATCTGAAAATACATATTTTCTTTTTTTAAGATTTTGAGAGAGAGAAGAGAGCAAGCGAGCAGAGGGAGGGACAAAGGGAGAGAAAGAGGCAGAATCTCAAGCAGACTCCGGACTGAGCACGAAGCCCAAGGTGGGGCTGGATCTCTTCACCCTAGGATCATTACTTGAGCCAAACCAAGAGTCAGAAGCTTAACCGACTGAGCTACTGACTCAGCCACCCAGGTACCCTGAAAACACATATTTCCTATATATATACTAATACATATGCATATTTTTACACAAAAATTTAATATATCTCTGTTAACTTATGCTCTCGGTGGGGCTCAATCCGAGGACCCCAGGATCAGAAGCTTAACCAACTGAGCCACCCAGGCCCCCTCTATTAACAACTTATATGTTAGTACAAAACTTATTTTCCTATAAGCATTCAGATGAAACATGCTTTATTATTTTATTCGATCTCACACAATGGCTCCAGGAAAATATGCTATAGAAAGAAAGATGGGAAAGCCTCCTCTGCAACTTATAAGGCTTTAGGTGCGGGGCATTCCCTCCTAACTCCCCACTACCCCCTCTGCCCCACTCCAAGCCGTGCACAGGCGCGGGCACATTCAGAAGTTGTTGTGGGAAAACTGCTGAATAACTTTTCTCCCACTTTTGGCTCCAAATCAGTACCACAAAAATGGAAACAATTTTTCTACTTTCCTTCTCCATATGAGGATCCCCACCGGGCTGCCGTGATCTAACACCGCCCGGCGAGGTTCGGGTGAGCAAAAGTTAACATGAGAAAGGATTAGAAGATCAGGGCAATGGAAAACACTTGGGGTGGCTCGCTAGAAAGAAAGCAGAAAAGAGCCCGCCACACGCCTTAAAGTGGGCAGGAAACCAGCCCTAACAACGGACGGGGTGGGGGGCTGCTTAATGCCAAGCCAAGCCTCCTAGCTCTCCAAGCACTCATAGCTTAGTCTCTTACTACCCTCCTCCAAACCCCTCCCATTCTTTTTTTTTCTTTCCTTTTCTTCCTCCCTCCCTCCCTCTCCCCCTCTCCTTCCATTTCTATCAGACCTGACGTTCTGTGAGCCTGAGTGTAAACGGTTACCCAAACACAATTACACGCTCAAGTTTCCCAGGAGAATCGTGCCTCCCCCCGCCCCCCGCCTCCATCCCAGAAATTTTGGAGCTGTCCATTGCGACGAAGGAAAACTGCATAGCCTGGAGGAAGGGAGACTTTTTGCTTTTCCCCAAATCTACTCCTCCGCAATTGGCCTCTTGGTGACTGCTCCGCCCGGCCTTCCAGGTTCCTCCTCCGGGGTCATCTTCCGAGTCCGCGTAGACCAGGGGCCTAACTCGAGGCCCGCAGTTTCCTCCAACCCCCCAAAGGAATGCCAGTCTAGACGCGGGTTGGGAGGATGCGGAGATTCGCTCGGCGTCTGGGTGCGCGCCCACAACTGAGGTCCTAACAACGCCAGATGGCTCCCGAGGCCTCCCCAGTCCCCGCGCTGCCCGCGCCCCCAGCCCGCCCTCAGCCCTTCTTCCCGCCCCCCTGACCTGGCGGCTCCGGGTCGCCTAGGTTCGGAAAGGGGCCTCCCCGCGTCCCCACTTCCGCAGTAACTGCCAGCTCTGCCGCCCTCACGCCCACCCACTCGCTCGGAGCGACCCTCCTTCCGCCTCAGCGGCCAGAGTCGGAATCAACCACATCTGTAAAACGTAAGAGAAAAGCTTTGGTACACGGTAAAATGTCATTATGAAATAATGTTTTCAAAACTAATGAAATCTTTAGCCAGTTAATTTTATAGAAGACTTTGGCATCGGCGCAGGCGCAGTTCTCACCCCGGCCGTGCGGTGTTCCGCATGCTCTCCAGACTCAGACCAAAGCTTCCGGCCCCCCACGTGTGCACCGCGTCAGGCGTCGCAGCGGTTCCCAGCCTGGGTTGGAACAGCGTCGCCGCCCGTCCCGTGACTATGTTATCGTCTTCGTGAACGCTAGGCACTCTTTTGCCTTCGTTGGCCCCTTGATCCATAAAAGAAAAAAACATGTATTTTATATGTGCATTGGTTTTAAGACAATATATTAATATTAAATATTATACCTTTTCTTTGACCTAGAATTTAATTTTTCTCTTCTGGTTTTAAAAGAAACTAAAACAGGGGCCACTGGGTGGCTCAGTCGGTTAAGCCTGTGCCTTTGGCTCAGGTTATGATCCCAGAGTCCGGGGAAGGAGCCCCACATCAGGCTTCCCTGCTCAACAGGAGTCTGATTCTCTCACCCTCTCTCTCTCACTCAAATAAATAAATAAATAATCTTTTTTAAAAATAAAAAAAATAAAAGAAATTAAAACAATTTTGTGGGCCCATGAAGGTATTGTGGGGTCCCAGGCATTTTGCCTAGTGGAAAAGTCAGGCCCGCTTGTTCTTTTTTTTTTTTAATTAAGATTTTTATTTATTTATTTATTTATTTATTTATTTATTTATTTATTTGTCAGAGAGAGAGAGAGGGAGAGAGCATAAGCAGGGGGAGTGGCAGGCAGAGCAGGCAGAGGGAGAAGCAGACTCCCCGCTGAGAAAGGAGCCCTGATTTGGGACCAGACCCAGCACCCTGGGAACACGACCTGAGCCAAAGGCAGACGCTTAACCCACCAGGCGACCCAGGTATCCCAGGTCTCCTTGTTCTGCTATTGATTCCTCTAGGGGGCAGTTGGGGCTCCATCTCAAGAGGTGGTGAATTCTAAACCTGCTCCAAATGAGACTTTCCTTCCCCCACCACAGCCTCCACGTTGTTGTGCTGAGAAATAAGTCAAAGGATTCAACAACTTCCCAGCTACAGGGTTTTATGCTGCCTTCTAGGAGTCTATATTTTTGTGTAAATAAGCAAATCTCCCAATGATGAAAATGATTCCTCCTCAGGTCATCCTGCTAACATTAGAACAGTAAAAACAAAGCTTCTTTCATGCAACCGAGTTATACAAATAAAAGAAAAACAAGTTTACTTGTTTTACTCTACTCAAAACTCTTCTGACACCAGATGTGTGGGTTTTCCCCCACCAAACAATTCTCAAACTCTCAGGACACTGTCATACAATTCAATTCAGTTTTAACTACGTATATCTGGAGTAGGTATCCGATCTCACAAATTAAGGGCTCAGTCCTACTAAACTGCCCCTACTTTAGATGCCAATCTCAAGTCCTTGTCTTCCATACTTCTGAGCTATAAATTGGGGGTTTCACCATCCAACCTCAAGTTCAATAATTTGCAATAACAGCTCCCGTAACTCAGTAAAGGATTTTACTTGTGAATACTGGTTTGTTACAAGGAATACAACTCAGGACCAAACAAATGCAAAGGATGCATAGGGCAAGATATGGGGAGGGGACAGAGAGCTGCTTTGGGTTGCCAACCTCAGGGCATGTGGATGGGTTCATCAATCCAGAAGCTCACTGAAACCTGGGTTTATGGATTTTCATGGAAGCTTCATCACATAGGCAATTGATTGTTAAATCAGTCCCCAGACCCTATCCCTTTCCTGGAGGATGTGGGGTGGGGCTCTAAGTTCCAAGCTTCTTCTTCTTTTTTTTTTTTTTTAAGATTTTATTTATTTATCTGACAGAGAGAGAGAGACAGCCAGCGAGAGAGGGAACACAAGCAGGGGGAGTAAGAAGCAGGCTCCCAGCGGAGGAGCCTGATGTGGGGCTTGATCCAAAACACCGGGATCACGCCCTTAGCCGAAGGCAGACACTTAACAAGTGAGCCACCCAGGAGCCCCTCTAAGTTCCAAGCTTCTAATTGTGGCTTGAACTTTCTGGTAACAAGACCCCCATTCAGGAACCCACCAGTCATTGCCTTCTTAGAATGAAAGATGCTCCTATCACCCAGGAAGTTCCAAAGGATTCAGGAGCTCTGTGTAAGACACTCCTACCACCCCACCACTCAGAAAAGTGCAAGGGTTTAGTAGCTCTGTATCAGGAACGTGGAGCAGAGACCCATACATATATCTCTTATTATTTCACAACAAAGGTTTCTTCACCATTCAGTTACAATTCAAGGTTATCAGGCTCTCGAGTACACTAATATGAAAACACCTTCCCAAAAGATATGCCTCACTTATTTTGAAATTCATTTCTACACGAAAATTATTGAGGAAGTTTTCCTTGATTTGAAAAGAAAAAAATCACCCGAGAGTTTCTAGAGAAGAGTAAGTCTTTTTTTTTTTTTCAAGATTAACTGATGATTAACTTCACAAATATCTCATACTGTGACTGTCTTAATTGCAACCCAAGTTGCAAGGCCAGGGAATTCCCTGTTAAAGTAGGACATTGATTGGGAAGCAGTGGAATCTTATAAAGTGGGATAGAATATATAGGAAGACCCTCATGAAGCTGGGGACGTTGAGCCTTCAAATTTTGATGAATCTTCTTTGCTAGTTGAAGTATACTCCCACCCTCAGTGGAATTGGTCACTTCTCCATCTGAGGGGGAAAACTGTATTGCCTGAGGAAAATATAATGGCTTCCCGTATGGCAGTTTGCATGAGAGACAATGATGAGTGTCCTCAGATCCATTCCTGCCACCCCTCTTTGCTTCTAGACCTACAACTAAATTCAAGTCCCAGCAGGCCCATACTCACCCATACTGAGAGGGTTCAGAAGACAAACCTTTCACCAATACTGTGAGATAAAACATTTTAAGGCATCTCCAGTACCCCCAAAGGGCTCTGTAATCACTCTTGTCTGTAGCCCAGACCTTACTGTGGGTGATACAGTCACTTAATTGGGAAACCTAAATGCAATGGGAGTAATTGGATCCTGGGGTGACAAGTGATGGTACTCAACTACCAAAGGCAAGATGGGGGTGTTAGGGGTGCCTGGGTGGCTCAGTCGTTAAATGTCTGCCTTCAGCTCAGGGCCCCGCATCAGGCTCCTCCTCTGGGAGCCTGCTTCTTCCTCTCCCACTCCCCCTGCCTGTGTTCCCTCTCTCTCTGGCTGTCTCTCTCTCTGTCAAATAAATAAGTAAAATCTTAAAAAAAAAAAAATGGGGGTGTTAAACCTCAAGGAGGAGCAGAGTCAAAAGAGCAATCAGAACAGTCTGATTCTTGGGGCGCCTGGGTGGCACAGCGGTTAAGCATCTGCCTTCGGCTCAGGGCGTGATCCCAGCGTTGTGGGATCGAGCCCCACATTAGGCTCCTCTGCTATGAGCCTGCTTCTTCCTCTCCCACTCCCCCTGCTTGTGTTCCCTCTCTCGCTAGCTGTCTCTATCTCTGTCAAATAAATAAATAAAATCTTTAAAAAAAAAAAAAGAACAGTCTGATTCTTGCACCCCTATGGCTATGGCTAGATGATTATGGTATTCCTAGAGGTAAATAGATAGGAAGCCTATTAAATTCTTACTTGATCTGTAAAGCAGAAAAGTTCTAGCTTAAGGGAACAAAAGTCTAACCTGAATCATAAAAACAGAGAGTCATGGCACTTAAATCCATTGAGCCAGTTTGCAGGCCCAGAACCCTTTGAATGAATGGGAGGCCAAGTCCCCTTGAGGAAGGTCCCCAGTACACTTGTAAAAATGTATACTGTTAATTTTCCTTCCAGCCTTCTCCAAAGGGAACTTTGGCCTTTTACCAGGGTAACTGTGCATTCAGGAAAACTTCTTCTGTGGACTACTGGGCACTGGCTCTGAAGTGCCACTAATTCTGGGAGACCCAAAATGTCACTGTGGTCCACAAGTCAGACTAGGGAGTTATGGAAGTCAAGTGATCAATGGACTTTTTTTTTTAAAGATTTTATTTATTTATTTGTCAGAGAGAGAGAAAGAGAGTGCACAAGCACAGGCAGAGGGAGAAGCAAGCTCCCTGCTGAGCAAGAAGCCTAATGCAGGGACTCTATCCCAGAACCCTGGGATCATGACTTGAGCAGAAGGCAGATGCTCAACCAGCTGAGGCACTCAGGTGTCCTGATCAATGGAGTGTTATCTCAGGTCTGTCTCACAGCGGGCCCAGTGGGTCCCCAAACCCATCCTGTGCTTATTTCCCCAGTTCAGAGTTCATAATAGTACTGACATAGTTAGCAGCTGGCAGAAGCCCCACGTTGGTTTTCTGACCTATGAAGTGGTGTTATTACAGTGTGAAAGGCCAAGTAGAAGCCACTAAGAAGCCACTAGGGCTGCCTCTTACCTAGGAAAATAGTAAACCAAAAGCAGTGCTGAGGTCCTGGAGGGATTGCAGAGATTAGTTCCACCGTCAAGGACTTGAAGGGTGCAGAGATGGTGATTCCCACCACATCCCCATTCAGCTTGCCTATTTGACCTTGGGGATGGATGGATCTGGAGGAAAGACTGTGGATTACTGTAAGGCTAACCAGGTGGTGACTCTAATGCAGCTGCTGCCCCAGATGTGGCATCATTGCTTAAGCAAATGAACACGGCTCCTGTTAGCTGATATGCAGCTATTCATCTGGCAAAGGCTTTTTTCCTCAATACTCCTTGGACTCAACCACCAAAAGCAGTTTGCTTCCAGCTGACGAGGCGAGCAATATACCTCAGGGGTGTAGGAGCTCTCCAGCCCGATGTCATAATTTGGTTCACAGGAATCTCTATTTCCTTTTCCTTCTACAAAATATCTTAACGGTTCATTACGCTGATTATGTTAAGCTCATCAGACCTAATAAGTAGGAGGTGGCAACTATTCTAGACTTACAGGTAAGACATTTGCATGTCAGAGTGTGGAAAACCAATCTCTGACAAAGATTTAGGGGCCGCCTACCTCAGTGAAATTTCTAGGGGTCCAGTGTTGTAGGGCATGTCAAATAGTCATTCTCTCTCCCTCTCCCCTTAAAAGATATGCAATTCCGTATGGGTAGTTGGGGTTTTTATAACAGCCGAGCCACAGCATCCACTCTCCACTGGCGGCACCTAGAATCCTGGCAGGAAAAGGAGGAAAAGGCTGGGTTTGCGTGGGGTTGCATGGGATGCCAAAAAGTAGAGGTAGGGTGAAGGGATTATAGGAAATAGCCCCCATGGAAGATAGTCCAAACTTTCAGACACCTGTGAACTCAATCCTTGTGATTTTTTTCCCCCAGAGAAATCACAACAGGAGGATAAGCATAATCACCGCTAACATGTATTGAGCGCTTACACCTTGCTGGACATCGTTCTGAGCCGTTGCCTTTTCACCCCGCATGGGGTGGATACTCTATCATCAACTTCCTGTTTCTTTTGAGAAGTAAGGCGTCTTGGAAACTCACCAAGTTGAAGTGGCAATTGGAAGCAAGCATGCCCAGTCCGGAATCTAGGTGTATAAACCCCACACCGCAGAGGACAATTCGCTCGTTTTCCCAAGTCCGTCGGCAACGCTGCGCTCACGCTCTTCCCAGCCGCCCTGAGCGACTGCAGTGAGCCCCCGGGAAACCAAGGTTCTGGGGGGTTCCAAGCAGAAGGGAAGAAGCTCCCTGAGGAGTTCCTCAGGGCTAGAGAAATCTGGACCCATAGGAGGCCTAAGATAATAGGTGAGTTTGGAGGTGGGAACGTGCGGAGGAGCAACGCGCAGATACCAGGGGACTCCCGGAGAAGGGATCCGAGCGCGGAAGGGCCAGGGGCCACTGAGTACGGGCACTTCCCCGCTATGTGGAGTTCTTGGGGCCGCTGGCTGCCGTCGTGCTGGATCTGCTGGAAGTCTAACAACCCGCCACCTCCCACCCGGCTCGGCATCCGTGCGCGCGGGAGACCCCGCCGCCCGCCCCGTGCACAGCAAACCAGGATACCGAGGGTCCCCGCGCGAGGACCCGCACAGGCCTCTCCCGCTCCAGCGCCTCGTCCTTCCCCATCAGCCAACCAGTAACATAAGTCAGAAATAAGGATTTGAGCATTTTCGTATAATTTTATTAAGAAAGCTAAAATAAAATCTCCCAATGTCTATGAAGGCCAAGTTTACACTGATCAATTATAAGGGATCACTGCAGCATCGTTGCTCCCGAGAGAATCCTGCCGTGAAGGCTCGCAGAGGAAGTCTCAGCGGCCCGTGGGACCCAATCCACTCGAGGGGAGGCTCCTCTGGGCAGGGGGAAGATGACGTTCTGAAGAGTCCTCGGGCAACCCTCCCCCTCTGAGACGCCCGCGGAGAGGGCTGCAGGGGCGGCGGGCACCAGGCTGTCCCGGCGGGCTCCTCTGGCTGCTCGCCGGTCTTGGGGCTTTGAGGTCAGGGCCGGTGGCTCTGCCCCTGCCTGGAGGTGATCTGCTTCTGGGTCGGTGTCTCTGGCAGTATCCGCTCAGAAGCCCGCAGGGCCTACAAAGCAGCTCCTGGTTGAAGTCCTCGTCGTCCCAAGAGAGTTGGCCGAGCTTAGGATAGAAAAGGAGCGGCCAGGGCCCAGAGTCCTCAGAGTTCAAGATTGGCAGCGTGCTTGGTCCCTGCACTGGCTTCGCGGAATCCCAGGCCTGGCGCACACAGCGCAGTAAGTTCGGCTCCATTGCCTCAGCCGCGGAGAGAATGCCTTCAGGGACTCCTTCCTTGTCTATTTATATTCCCCTTGGCTCTAAAGCACCCGCCGAGGTTTTTAGGCTGGGTGGTGACGTTTGCTAAGGTGTGAATTGCTTCAGAAGACAGAGCCTGATGAAATTAACGGAAAATTCAATCATCTTGCGTGGAATTATCCGAAATTGAGCTTTGTTGACTGATAAGATTAAATATTGGGTTTTTTTTTTAAAGATTATTTATTTGAGAGAGAGAGCGAGCACGAGGCGTGGGGGGGGGAGGCAGAGAGAGGGAGAAGCAGACTCCCCACCGAGCAGCGATCCTGACGGGGGCATCGATTTCAGACACAAGCGACTGAGCTACTCGGGTGCCCCAAAAAATTGGTTTAAAAGAAACTTTAGGTAGAGGGGCTTGGTCAAGACAAGCTATTTGGAAGGTTACTCTTTTATTTAAAAAATCCTATGTGCCTGACACTTTTAGGTAACTACATCCATTGATTCTCATGGCCCTTATGCTTGGAACAAACCCGCGGATTTTACTGGGATGACTAGAGTGAGAACTGGCCTTCCCTGCATGAAATCACACTGCTGGTTAGTGACAGATGTCAGACTCACACCCTCGTCTTGTATTTGTATGTTTCTAAGTTAAAACACAATTTCAGCCAGCGTGTGTGATGGGGAGGGGTCAAGGTCTAGGGATCCGATGCACACTGTTTCTGTTCAAGTTCGGTCCATCGTTTTTTCTTTTTGCTTTTGGCTTGGGTTTTTTGTTGTTGTTGTTGTTTTGTTTTTGAGATTTTATTTATTTATTTGAGAGAGAGAGGGAGAGAGCTTGATCAGAGGGTAGGGCAGAGGGAGAGAGAAGCTGACTTGCCGCTCAGCAGGGAGCCAGAAACAGGGCTGGATTCCAGGACTGGGAGATCATGACCTGAGCCACCCAGGCACGCCTCCATTATCTCTATATATGTGACACTCAGCTAGTTCCTAGTCTCTCTTGTTCATATATTTTCATCTGTGGACTGGAGATAAAACTTAATATTTTATAAGGTAGTCTTTATGATTAAATTGATAACAAAGGCTAAGTAATCAGATATCCCTGGCAGAAAATAAGTTGTTCTGTTACACTTATTATTTTCATTGTCATTATTGGTGATATGGCCATTGATATAGACATAATATCAATGAACAAAATATAAAATGTTTTTTGCATGCATTTACTCTTGGTGGATTGCTTTTTCCTAAATGTATCATATCTTTGGTGAAATTGCATACTATTACATACTTCCTCAAGAGTTTCAGCCCTTCTGTTGGTAGATTTGTCAGTGCATCCATGCCTACATTTCCTTAATCAGATATTTATCTTCAATGTAACAAACTCAGTTTAATTCAAAGAGGTTAACAAGCATGTTTTGATCACCTGCCATGAACAAGGTGCTGTGATTGGTGCTGCACATTCGGAGTTGAAGAACTGGTTCCTGCTTTTGCAGAGCTCGCATTTTAGGGGGGAGAACAGAGTCACAGTCAAGAAACCATGAGGATACAGCCAGCTCTTATTCCCTATAGTGGTTGATTTCATGCCAGGAAAGAAAACTTGTAATTTTTTTTTTTAAGATTTTATTTATTTATTTGACACAGAGAGAGACAGCCAGCAAGAGAGGGAACACAGGCAGGGGGAGTGGGAGAGGAAGAAGCAGGCTCCCAGCAGAGGAGCCTGATGTGGGGCTGGATCCCAGAATGCAGGGATCACGCCCTGAGCAAAGGCAGACACTTAACGACTGTGCCACCCAGGCGCCCCAGAAAACTTCTAATGTTTGAGATGACCCCCACCAAAAACAGTCTTTTCACATGAGCTGAGGAAAAAAAGACAATGGTAGAGGTAAAATGAAAAATAAATAGAAAAAAAAGAGGATAGACAGTCAAAGCCTAGAGAGGGGGAGAGAGAGGAAGAGAGAGAAAGGAAGAGATTGAGTTGGTGGTTGTGGGGAGAAATAAGGAAATAAAGAAA
This sequence comes from Ailuropoda melanoleuca, assembly GCF_002007445.2. Classification (NCBI taxonomy): domain Eukaryota; kingdom Metazoa; phylum Chordata; class Mammalia; order Carnivora; family Ursidae; genus Ailuropoda; species Ailuropoda melanoleuca. The sequence goes on along the minus strand of NC_048220.1, from coordinate 113,981,648 downwards.
GAATATGAAAGTGTGGAAGCTGTGGTCAAGGGAGCCAACCGCTCTAAGTTGAAGGGGTTCATTGGAACAACATAGAATCTTTGCGACTAACTCAGGGCATGGGATAAAGATACTCAAGACAGAACGTTCCACTGGGCTGAGTATAAGAGTGGGACAGGGGAGAGGTTGCCCGGAATGGTTCCGGTTTACGTTTCGTGTCCTTGTATAATTATTAAAAGAGCTCCCTTTCACTGTCAAAAGCGTACAGGGTGAGGATAAAATTACATTGTCTTCCTAGTTCTAGTCATTTTGGTTTGAAATAGGAAGGAAGGCGGAAGTAAAACGAGGGGACCCGGTGAGGGGCGTTCTAATGGGCCCCGTGCTCGACTTCCGGTAGCCCGAAGACACTAATTTCGAAACGTGGATATAGGCAAGGGCATCTTTTCTGTTTCAGCAACAGCTGTGCTAACAAGTGAGACGCGGTTTCTAACTTCTCTTGGTAACACTGAGAAGCAATAGTAATTCCTGAAACCATCAAGAAGAAAAATGTCAGTGACACTGCATACAGATGTAGGTGACATTAAAATAGAAGTCTTCTGTGAGAGGACACCCAAAACTTGTGAGAATTTTTTGGCTCTTTGTGCCAGTAATTACTACAATGGCTGTATATTTCATAGAAATATCAAGGGTTTCATGGTTCAAACAGGAGATCCAACAGGTAAGTTANTACAGTATTTGGAAAGGTAATAGATGGTCTGGAGACTCTGGATGAATTGGAGAAGTTACCAGTAAATGAGAAGACCTATCGACCTCTTAACAATGTACACATTAAGGACATAACTATTCATGCCAATCCATTTGCACAATAGCTGTAACAGATCTGGAGAAATATTTGGCAGACTATTCAAGGAACACACCTATTGTAATTCACCCAGTTTTAATTATGTCAAAAGATTACATCATCCTTCTGCCTGTTTATAGCTAAGATCTTCTATGAGTTGGTGGTACCATGGGGGCCCAAACAGCTTTTATTGCATTAAAGCATATTTTTTACCGTAAAAAAAAAAAAAAAAAAAAGAGTGGGACAGGGGCACCTGGGTGGCTCAATCATTAAGCCACTGCCTTTGGCTTTGGTCATGATCCCAGGACTCTGGGATCAGCCCCGCATAGGTCTCCTTGCTCAGCGGGGAGCCTGCTTCTCCCTCTCCCTCTGCCTGCTGCTCCCCTGTTCGTGCTCTCTCTCTCTGTGTCAAATAAATAAGTAAAATATTAAAAAAAAAAAGCGGGACAAACATGGGTGCAACATCCATATTCCCCTTGAAGGCTCGGCATGCTGCTCACTGGATTTGGTGCTGTAGAACCTTCCCTGAGAGTTGTTTGAACCACGATTGACAGCTGATTTCTACCAGAGAGGTTAGGGGCAGCCAGTCTGTGTTGTATGTAGCTGCATCAGAAAGAAGGCACTACGTGAGAACCAGCAGTGTGGCCAGCCTGCAGATAGATGATCAGCACCATTCTCCACAAAGTAGGCATCACCTGGATTCAGACAAGATCTATTCATTACACAAAGTTGAGGTGTCTTAAAATCTCTTTTAATCTATGAGATCCTCATCTCTTTTACTTTTTCCCTTTCATTTTTGTGAAGGACAGCGTATGTCAAGTACAACATCTCACCTATTCTTTAAAGTTTCGTTTGTCAACAACCTTTCTGAACATCAAAAATAGGGACGTTCCCCTGACCCTGTGTGCTGGCATGGAGCAAGTTCATCCTTCAGTCTTGGGCATGTGGAACAGCAAGGAATTATCTAGGTAGTTACCTAGGTGGTCATCTTCTCAAGACAAGAATGAGGGGATTTCAGGGGCACCCGGTTGGCACAGCGGTTAAGCGTCTGCCTTCACGCTCAGGGCGTGATCCCGGCGTTATGGGATCGAGCCCCACATCAGGCTCTTCTGCTATGAGCCTGCTTCTTCCTCTCCCACTCCCCTTGCTTATGTTCTCTCTCTCACTGGCTGTCTCTATCTCTCTGTCGAATAAATAAATAAAATCTTAAAAAAAAAAGAATGAGGGTATTTCAAGAAGAGGAGGCAGAAGGAAATTTTACAGACTTCACAAATGATCACTGAAATTTATGTGTGATAAATACAGATGGATTTTATTTATTTTTATTTTTTTTATAAAGATTTTATTTATTTATTCGACAGAGATAGAGACAGCCAGCGAGAGAGGGAACACAAGCAGCAGGAGTGGGAGAGGAAGAAGCAGGCTCATAGCGGAGAAGCCTGATGTGGGGCTCGATCCCATAACGCCAGGATCACGCCCTGAGCCGAAGGCAGACGCTTAACCGCTGTGCCACCCAGGCGCCCCAATACAGATGGATTTTAGAATAAAATAAGCTCCATTTCTTATCCATCTATACCAAAAATAAGTTTTGACCTATTGTTAAGGAAACAGGGTAGCATGAAAGAATGTAGATTTATGAGAATGGTTAATGAGAACACGTATAGCCAGAGATTGGACTTCCTTGGTGAGAGAGAGACAGTCTCTGTGTGGGGCAAGAGGGTTCCTTTTTCTAGAGTTTGGGGTTCTAGTCTTATTTATTTTTAAAGATTTTATTTATTTATTTTACAGGGAGAGAGGCAGCGAGAGAGGGAACACAAGCAGGGGGAGTGGGAGAGGGAGAAGCAGGCTTTCCGCCAATCAGGGAGCCCAATGTGCGGCTCTGATCCCAGGACCTTGGGATCATTACCTGAGCTGAAGGCAGATGCTTAGTGATTGACCCACCCAGGCGTCCCTGGGGTTCTAGTCTTAGAACGAGGAGGTCTTGTCTGTTGATTGTCTTTTTTTTTTTTTTAAGATTTTATTTATTTATTTATTTGAGATAGAGTGAGAGCGAGCAAGAGAAAGCATGAGCAGGGGAGGGGGGGGGCAGAGGGAGAGGGAGAAGCAGGCTCCCTGCCCAGCGGGGGAATAGACAAGTGGGGGGGCTCGATCCCAAGACTTTGGGATCATGACCGGAGCTGAAGGCAGATGCTCAACCGACTGAGCCACCCAGGCGCCCCTATTGATTGTCTTCTTTTTGCTAATCTTTTTGCTTTTGAGAAAATAGTCCAATAAAATGCAGGCTCATTAAGGGGGGGGAAGCCACGGTAGTGTCTCTCACATGTAGTACACAAGTTGGTGACCGTGGTCGCCTTCCTTAAGGAGGGGGAGGTTATGACACGGAGCTGGCAGGGTATCTGCTTAATACTGCTTACAGCACAGAGTCAGTACATGTTCTGCTTCTGATTTGAACCCTTCTTGAGCCCTATCAGTAGACTACTTCTAAAGACGTTCACTTTCTCTAGAGGACCATAGGGTACTCTCAGCAATGATAACTTTTCTTAATATTCAGTTTATTTTTCTCCCATTTTATATTGTAATTTCCTGCAATCCTTTTGTAAAAACTGATAGCGCTGTTTGACTTCAACCTCCTGTAATGATGCTCACCCCCGGTGGGGATAAAGAAGGGGTAGTGCGGAAAGCACATCAGGAAAGAGAATTGCCCTTTTGTTGGTACCAGCGCACAGACTGCAGTGTGCTATTAGGGTGACTACGTCCTGGCACACAGAGGGTGAGCAGTGATGATGTCGAGTTTGCTTATGGAGGAGCTGGGAATATTGGGGTGGACCACAGTGAGGACTGTGATGTAATGGCTGTGTGGCCAATACAAGAAGAGATGAGAAAATCCCTTTGCACATAGACTTGACATAGGTAACAATAAATTGGGAAGGAAACTGACACTTGGAGTCCATGGTATGATCAAATTCTAAGTCCCAGTTGCAAAACCCAGGGTAGGGACTTAGGAGCTCAGCTTCAGTAAGATGCCAAGACCTAGGCCAACAGCCAGTACCCAGTTAACACGAGGGTTAAGCATTAACTTGTCTACTCCTGCAGACACATGGATGGGGCCGTGGGGGGCAGTTGTGAAAATGGGGGAGGGGTTGGATGGTGACTCCCACAGTAGTACACTATAGCTACTTCTTCCACTATTAAGTATCAAGACTATGAGAATATTACTATTTTTGGCAAAGTTGACTTTTTCACACAGTAATTTTTGTTCTAGCATCTTATGCTGGAGCATAGTCCATAAATTGGATTGCCATGCTGCTTTGAATGGAAGACAGGATCTTTGAATAAAGGAAGAAAGGTGCCCAAAATAGTAATAACTGACAAGTTAAGTTATTGCTCTGTGTGCATAATATGATTTTTTGGAGGGGAATGATTTTTGTACATTTCCTTTGTATTGGTGTGTTTGCATTTGTATAAAACTATAAATACACTCCAAAATATATCAGTAGTGGTTACCTATCAGTTGAGAGATTGGGAGAAGGAGGGTGTAAGTCCCATTTTCACTTGACACCTTACTGTCCTATTCATTTAAAAATATATAATTTCGATAGTAAAAATGTTTAGAAATAAGAAAGAAATAGGGGCGCCTGGGTGGCACAGCGGTTAAGCGTCTGCCTTCGGCTCAGGGCGTGATCCCGGCGTTATGGGATCGAGCCCCACATCAGGCTCTTCCGCTATGAGCCTGTTTCTTCCTCCTCCTCCCCCTGCTTGTGTTCCCTCTCTCGCTGGCTGTCTCTATCTCTGTCGAATAAATAAATAAAATCTTTAAAAAAAAAAAGAAGAAGAAAGAAATAAAAGGATTTCAATGCCCATTCACTTTACCTTTAAATTGTAGTAGCTAATATTTACTAAGAACTTATACATGATAGGCATTATATTGAGTTTTATTTTTATTATCTTATTTAATTAGGTGCTATTATTAAGTGCATTTTGGGGAGCCTTGGTGGCTCAGTCGGATAAGCAACTGACTCTTGATTTCCGTTGGGGTCTTGATCTCCAGGTGATGGGATTGAGCCCTGCATCAGGCTCTGTGCTGGGCATGGAGCCTGCTTGAGATTCTCTCTCTCCTTCTCCCTCTGCCGCTCTTCCCCTTTCTAAAAAAATTAAATAAAATAGATTGTAAATGCATTTTATAGTTAAGAAAATGTAGGGTTGCAGAATTTAAGTAATATTTCAGTGTGAGAGGATGCTCAGCAAATGTTTGGCTGAGTAATGTAGCTTCTTATTGGGAAACCCCACACCTCTGTGTGTTATAAGCACCCAGGCACTGCCCACTCTCTTCAATGCAAATGTCCACCCATTCTAATGCCTGGAGAAACACATTCAAAGTCACATAGCTAAGATATGCAATCTATTTAATTTACCTTTTTTTTTTCAGGAAAGGAAGATTAAAATGATGGACTTTTCTTGTATCAGGAAAATAACGTGGCTTCAAAGGGGTCCCCATCCAGTGACAAATGCAGAGAAATGAGCCTGCATGCTTTATTCCAACATCAAATCTAGAGAAACAAGAGGTAAATATATAGAAACATATATGTATATATATGTTTGTTTATTTGTTTGTTTATGGTGCAAAAAGGTGGTTTTATTATTAAAGCACAGGGACAGGACCATTGTAGAGTGTTACTTAGAAAACAGAATGGGAACTCTTGCAGACAGAAACGTAAAGCATCTCTGTAAATGGACGTTAGGTGTCTGGGTAATGTATACTGAGAGCAGGAGCAGCCTCAACTCTCAAGTGATTATCGGGGCTACTTCAGCAGTGACCCCCAAAAGCTGGCTTTACCTTTGCTATGCCAGATAGAAGGGATATATCTGTCCAGGTGTGAACAGTGAGTGCATGCTTCTATTGTACAGAGAGGAAGGTGCCTGGGTGCCTATAACTCACAAAAGTGGCGGTTCCCACTGGGAAGCCCTACTCCCCAGGCAAAGACCTACTGAGCAGCCCTCAAGCCCACAGGCCCCTCCTTCCAAACTGCACAAAGCATGGCGGCCGGTTCCTTTTAACTCCCCTAGACAGAAACTGCTGACTAAGACGGAGATGACTTATTAGGGGATCTGGAATTTACGCAGTCTAAAATTACCATGTTACTTTCCAATCAGAATTCTACTGGTCTCTAGTGTCTGGAAAGTCTTCTTGAATAACCACGTATAACATTTTTCTCTTATACTCTCTTTATTTTGTATTCTACCTGGGAAATAAAGGGTAACAATACCTAGAAGTTAAAAAGCTCAGCTTATGTGGAGGGGGTCATATAATCTGACAAAATGAAGAAAAAAATGTGAACACACTTTCCAACACTAACAGTCAGATCTCCCTTATCCCTTGGTTTACATTTCTGGCCAATGTCATCATTTATTAGAACAGTATCATATATTTGAGTAGTGTTATTGTCAGTAAATCTTTCAATCAAAATGAACTAAAAAAATCCAATCTTCCATTTAAATTATCAAGTATGACTACATGCTAGTAGGGTCCTCTTGGTTAGAGGACTCTGGGACTGTTGTGGTCCAGATCTATCCTGCTTGGGCCACAGAAAGCCATCATTTTCTTTCCCTCTGCCCATGACTGTATTAATCTTGTTCTGGGCTCAGAATCCTTGAATTTGATATTGTCTCTTGATAACTGCTCCCCTCGATTCTGCATAGTGTTTTCATCACATTGTCCTGTTTTAAGTTGAAAGAACACTCCCATATCTCTAATAAGTCTATTTTGACTCTCCAAAGTAAAATAGCACCCTCCCAGTTACCTTCTTTTCAATGAACTCGTAAAACATTCTTTTTTTTTTTTTTTTTATTCGACAGAGATAGAGACAGCCAGCGAGAGAGGGAACACAAGCAGGGGGAGCGGGATAGGAAGAAGCAGGCTCATAGCCGAAGAGCCTGATGTGGGGCTCGATCCCAGAACGCCGAGATCACGCCCTGAGCCGAAGGCAGACGCTTAACCGCTGTGCCACCCAGGTGCCCCATTGTAAAACATTCTTGATAGCACTTGTTATACTAGCCTTAAGTATTTATCTGCTGGCATGCTTACTGTCTGTTTTTCTGAATAGAAAGAGGGTAGATGTCCCTGAAAAAGAGAAAAGTACCTTTCCTAGGAGAATTTTTTTTTCTATCTTGCTTCTCAGAAAATGCTAATAAACTTGCTGTGACTGTCTAACACTAGCATGACCCAATCAACAGACTTGACCAAAACCATACTCAACTCAATTTTGTTCAGTGTCATTTAGGAAAAGCAGATTTATGTGCTCCCTCTCACCAGGCCAGGCTTTCTGAAGCAATTTGCACTGAAGGTTAACACCAACACCTTGTTTCTGCTAACTCAAAGTCCTAGGCTGGAAGACTGCTGCTTCCTTCTCTCTCTTGGCCCAGACACTGCTTGACCGTCTAGGAGTCTGACGGATTGGAGCTTCATCTATCTTCCTGCCAGGGTTTGGTTGTCCGCCTATGAGGCAGGAACCCTGGTTACTTCCTGCCCTGCACACCACATAAGTGTGGGTCTGGACAACCTCCAGTGACTGGGAGAAGGCTCAGAGGAATGGCACCCTCCTCCCCCCTCCCCAGTGGGAGCTACTGGATGGGGGAACAAAATAATGGGGACTCAGAGACTTTGTGCAATGAGAAGTTAGAAAGCTCCCGCATTGGCCTGCCTCAGAGCTGATCCTTGGGTTCCTGTCTGGTCCAACATTAGCCTCATGGATCCTAATACCACATGTCAGGTGGCTGATTAAGACTCAGAAACTCCAGAAAACACCAGCATAGGTGGTTGTGGAAGGAATTACAACAGGGTGTCCACACAGGTAAGTCTGGGGAGATTTAGCCCCTCTCTAAGCCTGCCTGGGTGGCTGAGCCTCAGGGCTTCCCTCCCCACCTTGGTGGAACTACACCCTTTTTGCCCCATTGCTATGGTCACTGCCTTCCCAGTGTTCAGAGTCCCCAGATAGAATATTCAGCCTCAAGAATAGCTTTTCAAGGGGCGCCTGGGTGGCACAGCAGTTGGGCATCTGCCTTCGGCTCAGGGGGCGTGATCCCGGAGTTCTGGGATTCGAGCCCCACATCAGGCTTCTCTGCTATGAGCCTGCTTCTTCCTCTCCCACTCCCCCTGCTCGTGTACCCTCTCTCGCTGGCCATCTCTATCTCTGTCGAATAAATAAATAAAATCTTAAAAAAAAAAAAAGAATAGCTTTTCAAAATCATGCCTTCCATTTTATTTCTAAGGGCCACATAGTTTGGGATTATGCAGATATACCATGATTCTTTTTCCCAATCTTTTCTACTAAAAAGCAGGCTTGTTTTTGAACTAGAATTTCTTGCTTTTTTTTTTTTTTTTTAAGATTTTATTTATTTGAGAGAGAGAAAACATGTGCCTAAGTGGGAGGAGGCAGAGGGAGAAGCAGACTCCCCACTGAGCAGGGAGCCCGACGTGGGGCTCGATCCCAGGACCCCTGGGATCATGACCTGAGCCAAAGGCAGACGCTCAACCAACTGAGCCACCCAGGCGCCCCTAGAATTTCTCGCTTTTAAGAAAAAGAATTTCTGGGCCAAAAGAATGCTCACATTGAAATGTTTATTATGATATTGCCAAATTGCCTTCCTAAAGAGCTTTTCGAATTCTTTCCCAAAATGGGTATCTGAGAGTTATTACTTTCTATATGTTTACCAACATTGGATAAAATGAAAAACTTTGATGTGTGCCATTATGGTAGTCAAAGTTATATCCCACTGTTTTGTTTTTTACTTATTTAAATTCCAGTATAATTAATGTAGTGTTATATTAGCTTCAGGTGTATAATACAGCGATCCAACAACTCGACACATTACTCAGTGTTCATCATCGCTGTAGGTGTCCTCTTTATACTCTTTTTGACAATTTCACCCATCCTCCCCTCCCACCGACTTCCCCCATAATCGTTTTAATTTGCATTTCTTTGATTTTAACGAACTCTGACCTGGGTCAATGCAAGCCTTTCAGCCCCAGACCCACCAATACTCTTCCGGGCCTGACACCGCCCACCCAAAGTCAAACCTACAGGCTGAGAATAAGGAAAAAAGGCTTTAATCGTCCCGTGCATTTAGAGTAAGATAAGAACTGCATCGATTCTCAGTAGATTTAGAAGAAAAGTTTTTAAAGATATTGATTACATGAAGAATGTTTTCTAATTGAAAAACCTGTAGGTAATTAAGGAAAGGAAGAGCAAATAAGGAAGGTTCTCCACCATAAAGACCTCAAGGCTCAACTCGGTTCGGGCCAGCGTGGGGGGCGGGGAGCGGCAGTAGTCGGAGAAGTCCATACAGACAGAATGAGGGCTCCCAAAGGGTGTCGCAGTCTCCTTCCAGAGCATCGGTTGAAGGGGTGCTGGGGGCCACAACAACGCTGGAATTGTTTTCCTGTCAGTGTTCTACCCAGTTTTAAGGCCCGGTTTTCAGCAGCTTCCGGGGGCGGCCTGGGCTCCTGGCGGCGGTCTGGCCGTGGGTCTGTCCCCCTCCGCTGGCGCGGGCATCTCCTGGCTGCTTCAGGCCCCAGTGGGCAGCGCTGTCTGTCGCATCTGCCGCTTGCGGCGGTGACTGTAGCTCCATCGCGGTTTCAGCCTGGACCCCTGGGTCCCGGCAGCGCTTGTGGCCCCTCTCAAGTGGGGGACCAGCTCCGGGCCCGGTGCAAGCGCGGCGCAGCGACCCGCACGCACAGTAGCTCCAGTTCGCGAAGAACTGGGGGCGCTGGCAGGAGGGGCGGCTCAGCGCGGGGAAGTTGTCCAGCGCCCAGGCCCAGGCCTGTTCTCGGTTCAGGCCCGGTGGCATGTGGGGCTCTGGACGTGCCCACCAGCAAGACAGCTCTTGGAGCGTGGACAGATGCGGATCCATAGCGTCGGCCTCCTGACCAGGCGAAGGGCGCAGCGGGTCCAGGAGAAGAGGCCAATGATGGAGTCCGGCGAGTGCGCCCTTTTATACTGCTCTGGCGGGTCTAGGAGGCAGGAACAGACTCCAAACACTTGGAGTTGATCCTTATTTGCCTTGCAAATTGCCTCAGAGCCTGATAGGATTAAGGAGAAAATCGCATCATTCTGGAAGGCGCTATTGAAAGTTTGAAGGGTTTCTGTGATTAGATTAAGGGAGGGGCACGGAGAAAAAGAATGGGCTTTGGAAAGAGAGGTCCAGTTCCTGGCTGTTTCCATTCATTGTAGAAAACGCCTGCGTGGCTCAGTAGGTTAAGCGTCTGACTTCAACTCAGGTCTGATCCAGATCCTGTGATGCAGGTGCCCCCGCCCTGCTCCCCCCGAGTCTGCTTGTTCCTCTCCCTCTGCCCCTCTCCCACTCGTGCTTTCTCCCTCCCTCTCTCTCTTTCTGTCAAATAAATAAATAAAATCTTTAAAGTTAAAAAAAAAAAAAGAAAAGAAAATGCCTCTACTGTCAGGCTCCCCTAGACAAACCACACTTTTAGCACAGCAGAGAGGATTGCCTGCTTTTAGAGGTGAGACCCTGAGGGTTAGATACTTACAAGATGGCAAAATGGCTTATGCTGGAGCTGAATGGAGAATATAGGTCCTCATGCACATGTATCAGGTAGGTAAATGAGCAAAGAAGTAATTAGGTAGAGGTGGGAAAGGAAAGTCCCATACCTTACTTAAAATTGTATTTTTTCTATTTTTGTCTACATTAGGTTATTTGAATCAAAGGGAGACTTCAAATATGCTATGCTTTTCATACCTATTGGGCAAATGCATTGAGTTAATGCCACATTTTTGAGTGATTTTTTTGCAGAACCTCTATCCTGTTTTATGTGATTATGTCCGTTCTGTCATTAGTGATTGCCCTTTCTCTGCTCTCCCTACTTCTATTGTAATTCTTACCATTAGAAACTATTTTTATGGGTGTTTTTCTATCAGTCTCGTAATGTGTGACATTCTTATAAGTGTATATATCTTCAATTCAAGTAAGGTTATCAAATTGCATATCTAATTTAGTATTATTCATTTGCAAGTTTCTAAGATTGTTACATGTATATTTATTTATTTATTTATAAAGATTTTATTTATTTATTTGACAGAGATAGAGACAGCCAGTGAGAGAGGGAACACAAGCAGGGGGAGTGGGAGACGAAGAAGCAGGCTCATAGTGGAGGAGCCTGATGTGGGGCTCGATCCCATAACACCGGGATCACGCCCTGAGCTGAAGGCAGATGCTTAACTGCTGTGCCACAGGCGCCCCTGTACATTTATTTTTTTAAAACATTTTTAAGTTTATTTTTTTTAGTAATCTCTACACCTAAGGTGGGGCTTGAACTCATGACCCCAAGATCAGGAGTCCCATGCTCTTCCAGCTGAGTCAGCCAGGTGCCCCTGCTACATGTCCATTCTATCTCTTGTTTCCTATGCTGACCTCTGATGAATCCTGCCACATTTTACCTATCTGCTGCCCACAGTGGACATTCAGAACGTTATTCACCACGTGTGATAGTCTCCTAGTGAAAGAATTTCTCTAGGGTACATACCCATGAATAGAAGTATGCCATGTAAAAGTACAAAAAACTAAATTTGTTAAGTAATGCCATACTGTTCTTCAGAATACATGCAACATTTACCCCCCAACAATAACGCATAAGGATTACTCAATACACACATTCCTCACAAATATTTGGAAGGACCCAATATTCTAACATCTGCCAGGGGCTTGGTGATTCTGAACGGATCAGCAGTGGTGGTAGCTGCGATTCAGTGTTCTCTGATTTCTCTTTGGGAGCCACTTTGCTGTGTGGTTCTGAAAGCCATTCCTGATGTTCAAACAAAAATCTGTGTCCCCATTATTCCATGAAATTAAAAAAGATTTATCCCCTAATACATTCTTTCATGCTTAAACTATTTGAGCATATTTCATTTCTGTTCCTAAGAAGCATAAAAAGAAATAGAACAGTGGGGCACCTGGGTTGCTCAGTCGGTTAAGCATTTGACTCTTGATTTTGGCTCAGGTCATGATCTCGGGGTTGTGAGATCTAGCCCCATGCATGTGGTTCCAGAGCTCCCCACTCAGTGGGGAGTCTACTTGAGATTCTGTCTCCCTCTCCCACTGCCCCTCCCCCTTCTAAAATAATAAATAAATACTTTTTAAAAAAAGAAATACAACAGTGATATCACATTCAACGTTATATTTATTACAATCTTTTCCTTTTAACAATCTTAGAATAATGAATCCAGATTTCCTTGATAATGTGTAAATATTTAAAGATTTTTTTTCTGTTTTCAGGATATTTTAAGAATGTTTTATATTAATCTTGATTTTTAGATGAGATCATAAACTTAAAAGAAGAAAAATTTCTCTCAATTTCCATCTTGAAATTTTACATCTTTCCTTTCTTACACATCCTCCCATCAAGAATTAAATAAACTGTTTTCTTTTATTTTTTTATTTATTTGTTTTTAAGATTTTATTTATTTATTTGACAGAGATAGAGACAGCCAGTGAGAGAGGGAACACGAGCAGGGGGAGTGGGAGAGGAAGAAAGGAGCCTCTCCAATCCCCATGGGCACAAGGGCTCGATCCCATAACGCCGGGATCACGCCCTGAGCCGAAGGCAGACGCCCAACCGCTGTGCCACCCAGGCGCCCGTTTTCTTTTAATTTTATTTATTCGACAGAGATAGAGACAGCCGGTGAGAGAGGGAACACAAGCAGGGGGAGCGGGATAGGAAGAAGCAGGCTCATAGCGGAGGAGCCTGATGTGGGGCTCGATCCCATAACGCCGGGATCATGCCCTGAGCTGAAGGCAGACGCTTAACCGCTGTGCCACCCAGGCGCCCCATTAAATAAACTGTTTTAATAAAGAATTTGATCTCTTCTGTATGTGTTAATTTTCTTAACACAGGGGTCCTGGGATAGGAGCAAGGAGCCTCTCCAATCCCCATGGGCACAAAGTAGTCCAGACAGTGGGGCATCCAGAGTCTGATGTGGTTAGGGGCTGACACTGGTGCTGGTAGTGAGGGTGGAGGGTTGAGAGGACCCTGAAACTAAAGACCAAAGTATAGCTCCTTAGCTAGACCAAGCAAGAAAATTATCTGAGAGAAAGACTTGGTGCTTAACCTGACTCCTGCCTCAGTCTACTCCCACTCTCTCTGACTGTGCTCTCCTGCTTGCTTTGCTGAAACAGGATACCTTCTGGCTAGCTGACCTCTGCAGAAGCCCACTTGGCAAAGAGCTCAGGACAGCTCTCAGCCAACATCAGCCAGAGAATTTAAACTTAATCTCAAACTAGTAAAATTTAGCTACCCAGTTTTGTTGAAAGCAAAATACCACTCGTGTCACATAAATTTTTTTTTAAGTTTATTAAACAGGGTTCAAATTCCTAAAAATAAAATAAAAAAATCGAAACCACAGCATGTATCTTTCACCTACCAAATTGAAAAGATATTGTACATCTATATTACCAATGATCTTCGCTTTGTAAGGTAACACATATTTCATATACTGCAAGTGGGGCTGTCTTTGGTACAGTAATACCATGAGATAAAGAGGTTGTGAAATGTACAAAGCACATATGCTCCAAAAACAAAACTTAAACCGCAGCCTGTTACACACAGCACACAAAGAAGCACACCCCTTCCACACACACAGTACGCCCACAAGTTCAGCATGCTTACGGTCAAAACTAAAAATTGGGAAGAATGTAACAATAGGAAATTTGAAATAAATCATTTTAAACCCCAAAAGAAATGTGTCTAGTGGGTAAATGAAATTAAGAAAGTTCATTTTGGGGGCACCTGAGTGGCTCAGTGGGTTGAGCATCTGCCTGCAGCTCAGGTCATGATTCCAGGACCCTGGGATCCAGTCTCCCATGGGGCTCCCTGCTCGGTGGGGAGTCTGCTTCTCCCTCTCCCTCTGCCTGCCGCTCCCCCTGCTTGTGCTTTCTCTCTCTCTCTCTGTCAAAATCTTTTTTTTTTTAAAGAAAGTTCATTTTGTAGCTGCAAGAAATGGAATGAAAAAGCTAGCTACATAAGGGTATGTACGTTATTGTTCTATTTCTGTGTTACATATTTATATGCATATATATTATAACTAGAACACTGACAGATTCACAATAACTTCTCAGAAACATTGGGGCCAGATGCGTGTTAGAATTCACCTGGTTCAGCAATTCCAAAGCGGTCGCACATGCTGAGCCTGATACTACTACCGTCTTGTTAGGCATTGTTTTCAAGGGAGAGCTCCCTCTCACATCCAGGTTGGACTAGATACTCTAATGGTATTGGGAGTTAAGGCACCTTGGGATTGCTAGCGAGCACGCCCACTCTGAGACCCCAGGACCCCCCTCTCTGCTGGGTGGCTTGCTTCCCAGGTCGCCCGCCTCCGCTTTGCACGTTAGGCACCTTGCGGCGGGTCAGCTGGGCGGAGGCTGGCAGGCGCTGCGCAAGAAGGTTTTCAGAGAGTCGGAGGGGTAAGGGACACTAGCTGGGATTTGGTCAGCGCCTGAGGAGCCCTGAACTTCTGGGTGAGTTTGGAGAGGGGGGTGGGGGAAGGAGGCGGAGGGCGGGCCGCGCCTGCGGTGGACTCCCAGCCAGGAAGGGCCGGGGCCACGCGGTGGGGGCGCTTCCCGCGCTAAGCCGAGTCCCCGCGGCGGCCGGCTGCCTGGCTGCGGTTCTTGGAACCCACCCCCCCATAGTCGGCAGGTCAGACGAGGGGCCACGCTGTACCCCTGGCTGCCCCCACCAAGCCCCAATGCACCGCAGACCCCACCTCCTTCCCCGAGCCCCGCGAAGCCAGGCGACCGAGGGCCCCGCGCGGGAACCCGCACCGTCCCCTGCACCTCTGCGCCTCGTCCTTCCCCAGCAGACAAACCAGGGACACACGGGAGAAATAAAGGACTTTGGCATTGTTCTTGGCCCCTGAGTAGCGAAATGAAAATTATCTAAGGACTCCGAAGACAAAAACTGCTTCCGTGGTTATGGCGCAAACGCAGAGGTGTTACTGTAACATCTTTCGTTTACGGAGGATGGTGTGCCGAGCAGGGTCCCGGCGGAAATCTCAGGGCTGCTCGGTGGCCAGGGTCGTCTGGGCCCTAGCGATTCGGATCCAGTGCCTTGGGACGTGCGGTGGTGGCTCCTGGGGGCAGGAACGGGGCGACCCTCTGAAGAGTCCCCACCGTCAGTGGCCTCGGGCTCCTCTCGTGGGCCCTAGAGGGAGGCGACCGCGCCCCCGGCGGCTGAGGGGGCGGGCGGCGGCGCGGCTCCCCAGTGGCGTCCGGCTGGCCTGGGGCGCCCCTGATTCCTCGTGGGTTTCCTGGTGGGGGGCGGGCGTCCGGTCCCGGCAGCAGGCTCTGCGCCGGGCGTCAGGTTTTCGCTGCTGTCC
The DNA here is from genome assembly GCF_002007445.2 of Ailuropoda melanoleuca. Taxonomy (NCBI): domain Eukaryota; kingdom Metazoa; phylum Chordata; class Mammalia; order Carnivora; family Ursidae; genus Ailuropoda; species Ailuropoda melanoleuca. The sequence goes on along the minus strand of NC_048220.1, from coordinate 113,966,450 downwards.
CAGTGTCGGCTGCTCGAGTAGCGCCGGCGCAGAAGCCCGCAGCTACTGGAAAGCATTTCCCAAGACGGCCCACCCAGGGCGGGAAAGAAGGGGAGCCGCCAGGGCGCAGAGGCTGCGGAGCTCGGGGCTGGGGGTGTCTGGGGCTCTGCAGCTCCGGCTGCGGAATCCCAGGCTCCGTGCTCACAGCCGGGAAAGGGGCTGCAAGGTAGCGCCTCGTCCAGCTCACAGCCGGTTGGAAGATCTGATGATATTCAAATGAAAACCAGTCATCTTGGGTGAAATAATCCAAGGTCAATTCTCTTCATGGTAGATTGAATTGGGTTTGAACATAAAAGGTACTAGTGCACCTCAGAAAAGAAAACTGGGGACTCTAGGTTGTAGTGTTGGAAAGGAGACAGACGCCGGAGTCTCCAAGCAGAACAATGAATGGGAGGAGGGACAAAGGATCATTTGTGATGTGACAGAGCTTGCTAGGGTGGTGACCCAATTCTTAAACTGGACTTTCACTTTCCCAGTGTTGCGTTCTTCAGACTGTGTCGGGATCAGTGTTACCCCCCAGAAGCTCCAGAAAGGGAGTGCTTGGGTGAAGGGGAAGTTCCACCCCTTTCTAGGTGAGTGACCCTCAGGGTAATCTCACCTCTCTAGGTCTCCCTTTGTCATCTCTGAAATGGGGAGCAAATCACCTCTCATTACAAGGTAGCTTTCATGAATTTAATTTGCTGAATTATTATTGTGATTATCTTTATTCTCAATATTATCATGGATAGAATTATATTCTTTTTTTTAAAAGATTTTATTTATTTATTCAACAGAGATAGAGACAGCCAGCGAGAGAGGGAACACAAGCAGGGGGAGTGGGAGAGGAAGAAACAGGCTCATAGCGGAGGAGCCTGATGTGGGGCTCGATCCCAGAACTCCGGGATCACGCCCTGAGCTGAAGGCAGACGCTTAACTGCTGTGCCACCCAGGCGCCCCTAGAATTATATTCTTAATGAGAACAATGTTAAATACTACTTTTGGGGAGTTTTCTTTCTCTAAATGAATTATTTTTCCCCTTAGTTTATCATTATCTATGGTGTCTTGCATGTAATACATCCTTCTTCATCTGTGTTGAACAACCTATTGACAAGAGCATCCGTGGATACATTATGGATTTCCTCAGTTAGATATTCATCTAGTTATCCCCAGTACTTAGGAAGCACATTTTGATATCCTCCCATGTTCCAGGTGCTGTAATGGGAGCCACGCAACATGAAGATGAAGAAACTGCCTATAGCTTTCAGCCCTTACATCCTAGCGAGAGAGCAAAGACACAGTCAAGAGACCATTCAGAACACGGCCAATGCTGTGAGCATTGCCAGAGATGATTTAATGACCAGAAAGAAATATTCTAAACATGATACCTCCCTTCAAAGCCTGATTTTTATTATTTGCTTAACTGCGGGGTGCGGGGGGGGGGAATAGACTACAGTAGAAGTAATAAATGACAAATAACAAAATAGAAAAATCAGACAATAGTGAGGATGGCAGGTGATTGAAAGAGCTCTAGCTAGTTGAAAGGTTCATGCGAGCAATTTAGGATTCTCACAGATGGGTTGAAGATTGGAAAAAGATATGCAAACAGAAGAGCTCTGCCTGGGTTGTTAGAAGGGTGAGGCCACCAGGAGCCACCAGGGGCGCCTGGGTGGCTTAGTCCAGTAAGAGTCTGCCTCCAGGTCAGCTCATGATCTCAGGGTCCTGGGATTGAGCCCCCACATCGGGCTCTCCACTCATCAGAGAGCCTGCTTCTCCCTCTCTGTCTGCCTGCTGCTCTGCCCGCTTGTGCGTTCTCTCTGTCAAATAAATAAAATCTTAAAAAAGCAAAAAACAAAAAAAGAAGAAGGGTGAGGCCAACTCAGAACTGTTTGAACACAGTCATAGCTGAAATAGAAGGGGAGGGGAGGCACAGCTAGCCTGTGTTGTGGGAGCACCAGAAAGAAATCTCTAGAGGGAGAACCAGCAACGGGGTGCACCTGCAGGTGCTCAGCATCCCTTACCAACAAGACACAATGGCGAAATATATGATGATACTTCAGGGCAGGAACAAAGCGGTATCTGGGCTCGCACACTTGTTGTGAACATCGACCAAATCCCGCTTTGGATTAACTAAGATTCTGAAGTTGAGAGAGAATCCTGATGCATAGTAAATGCACATGAATGCATGAAGCGCATTTCATGCTAGATATTTGCTGAATCTAACATTGGGAGCTCAACTGATTTTTTTAAAAAATATTTATTTATTTGAGAGGGAGAGAGAGAGATAACCTGCGCACACCCACAAGCGGGGTGGGGGGGGTAGAGGGAGAGGGAGAAGCAGACACCCCGCTGATCAGGACCCTGGGATCATGACCTGAGCCAGAGGCAGACGCTTAACTGACTGAGCCATCCAGGTGCCCCTCAACCAATTTTTAAACATATTTGGAATGTGTCTTTTATATATACAGATAAATTTACAAGTTTTGACTGACTTATATCCATATATCTTAGATACCTTTTGACAGGGTTCTATTTTTATTTTATTTTTTTTAAAGATTTTATGTGTTTATTTGAGACAGAGAGAGCACACTCAAGAGTGGGGGGCAGAGGAGGGAGGGAGAAGTAGACTCCCCGCTGACCAGGGAGCCCCAACCAGGGCTCAATCCCAGGACCCCAGGATCATGACTTGAGCCACCCAGGCGCCCTGTTCTATTTTTATTTTAAAATTTTATTATGGGAAAATACAAGTATACCAAAGGAAAAAAATAGCTTAATGAACCTTAATGCATCCATCAACCAGGTTTTAGCTATTCTTAACATTTGGCAATCTTGTTTCATCTATCCCTTATATCCTCCCCACCCCCCCGCCAGTATTCTAAAGCAAATAATAGACAATGTACCATTTACTCTCAATCTATTAACACACCAGGACTTTTTTTTTTCATAATCATAGTGCCATTATTATCTTACAGTTTTAACAATACTTTTAATATTATATAATAATCAGTATGTGTTCAAATTGCCCCCAGTCTTAAAAATGCCCCCTTTTCAGTTGATTTCTTTAAATCAGGATTCAGAGAAGACCCACACATTGCGTATGGTTGATTTGCCTCATAATTTTTTTTTATTTGTAGCAATTTACCAAGGCCTTTTTTCTTGCCTTTTATTGTTGAAAAAAGTAGGTAATGTTATCCTGTAGAATTTTCCACTTCCTGGATTTGACTGATCACTTCCTGTGTCCTGTTTGTTTTATTACTCATAGCTCTGTGAACATAAGATCTTGATGTTTGCTAGAGTTAGTTTGAATTTTATAGACAAAAATACTTCATAAGTGATGCTGGTCTCCCTGTTAAGTAAAAAGCACATGATATCTTATAGTGAGATTAAGAATTGTAACTGGATTTAGGTGATACAGGTTTGATCCCTCTGTTACATAAGCTCCCATTAATGTGTTAATTAATGGCATTAGCATCGGTTAATGATTATTACCTAGATCCATTATATCATTGGGGGGTTTCAAAATGATGATTACTGCATCCTACCATTCATCTTCATTTATTATTGGATGTCTGCTATAAATATGTGCTTTCTCTCAGTAATTGTTTTCTTAGACTACAATGCAACTCATATGGCAATGACTGAATGAATGTTTAATTCTTGCCCTTTATCAGTTTGCAGAGAAAAGGTATGCCCTAGCAACATCCAACGGAGATCATTAAAGGTTTTGTTAGTTTTAAGTATCAGTATGAACACCTGGTTTTTTGGAATACTTGATTTGTTTGATACTAACTGTTCAGTTCCCCCTTGAATAAAAGGACTTGATGCCCAGCTATGAGGAGCATAGCTATCTGACAGCCTCCGGCTCTCAGCTTCAGCAAAGCCTGACTCAGCTTTGGAGTCCACCCAGCTACATTTGGAAGGAAAGCACCCAAGGTCCAACCCACGCTCAACAGGAGATTACAAGAGAGACATGAATACTAGGGGGCAGTGATCACTGGGGGACTTCTTAAAGGCGACCTACCCACTGGCCAAGGTTCTGAATCCAAGTGGTGTGAAAAGAACATCTATTCTTGGGGCGCCTGGGTGGCACAGCGGTTAAGTCTGCCTTTGGCTCAGGGCATGATCCTGGCGTTATGGGATCAAGCCCCACATCAGGCTCTTCCGCTATGAGCCTGCTTCTTCCTCTCCCACTCCCCCTGCTTGTGTTCCCTCTCTCGCTGCCTGTCTCTATCTCTGTCGAATAAATAAATAAAATCTTAAAAAAAAAAAAAAAAGAACATCTACTCTTGGCGAACAATAGGGTGTGAAGTCCACTGGGCCAGGAGGGATTGGGCATTGGTTATATGTATGCCGAGGGACTCTACAATTTTATTTTAACATACTGAGAATCAGGGTATGTCTCACAAATAGTGGTATTTATAGTCTCTGAGACACTTTGGCTTCCACATTGTGCAGCGTTCTTTTTTATGCTCAATATTGTGTTCCATTGGTCTGTTGGTCATCCCTCTCCATTTACATCACTGAATCTATCCATTTCCATGACGGTGGACTCAGGTGTATCTGTGAGAGGCAGAGAGGAATGATGAGAACAAGGGAGAATATGGGCTCATTTTAAATACACCTGTATTTATGCCACAGTCCTTCAAGGCTGCATGAGTCTTGGTTCTAGACTTGGAAGGATGATGGCACAGAGGCTTAGAGCTATCAGAGCAGGTGAATCCAGGGAGAAAAATAAGGTGAAAGAAAGAAAAAAGAGAGAAGGAAACTGTGACCAGGGCGCAGGGGTGCAAGAGCATCTGGCTCTGGGGGTCCCAAACAGACCAGGTTTGGCCACTCTCTGCTGACCAAATCAGAGAGACCAGCAGTGGTAAAACAAGAAAGGAATATTATTTCAGTGAGGCCAACACTGGGAATACAGTGGACATTGGTAACATCACAAAGACTGTGTCCAAAGTGCTGAAAATACTTCTAGGTCTATATAAGGAAAATGTGAGACGAAGGTCAGTGGGTAGTAAAGGTCAGGTCAATGGTTGTCTTGCGGTCAGTCACCTGGGGTCTTGCTAGCTCAGGGCAGTCCCTGTTGTTTGGGGGGAGGGGAATAACTGCAGTTACTGTCACAGGATGCTTTGCCCACAGAGTCTTTTGCCTGAGTTAAGAGAAAAGCTGGAAAGAAGAACTTAATCAATTAGAAAGTACAGACTGGGGTCAAAATGGGGGTGGAGGAAATCCTGTTTCAAAACCTTGGTTTGGGAGGCAAAAACCAAAACAAACAAAACACCCAAAACTAAAACAACCAAGCAAAACACCTGTAGAATTAAGAGACGAACTAAACTGATGGACATGTCACCTTTTGTCCGCTAGAGACACCCCCCCCCCCGCAAACCAAGGATCACCTAAATTCATTAAAAAAATTAAAGACAATTTGGCCCTGGGTCGCTGCGGAATGATCCTCTCTGCCCTCTTTCCCCGTCGTGTTCATTCTGCATCCACAAGTAGGGGAATGGCATTGACGAGGAAAGTGCTCGATCCTGCACCTCAGCTGAGGGACCACACCTCAGCCTGCCCTCCCAGGGCAGGGCCTGACGATTGCTCCTGCCTCCTCCATGATTTCCGTAGGCTTGAAGGGAGGACGATGGATTGTGGCTTATTTCAATAGCTGAGCCAATTTCAGTGTTTGATAACCTCCTGCTTGGAAGTTTTGGACGCCTTCAGCCTGGGAGAAAAGCTGTGAGGCCTGTGTCTGCTTACTCACCACTAGGGGGCAGCGGCACGCCGGGCTTCCGCAGGAACCTGTGGTTTCATAGGTGAGCCTGGAACCTGAAGGGGCCTAAGGCTTGCTGCGCACGGTCTTGAGGATTGATCAACGTTGCCATTGCAGATACAGCCACTAGGAGGCGATGCTGCCTTCCCCCCAAAAAAGTAGAATTTGAAAACTCATTTTGTTCTTGTTTTTTCCAACTTTATTGAGCTGTAATTGATATATAATATCGTGTGAGTTTAAGGTGTACAAGGTACTGATTTGATTTATTTATTGCAAAATGATTACTACCATAGCTTTACTTAACACTCCCATTACCTCTTATACTTACCATTTCTTTTTTGTGGTGAGAACATTTAAGATTTACTCTCTAGGTCACTTTCCGTATACAATACAGTATTTTTAACTCTAGTCACCATGCTGTACATTAGATCCCCAGAACTTTTTCGTTACTAACTGGAAGTTTGTACCTTTTGACTGACATCTCTGTATTTCTCCCAGGCCCCCCAGCCCCTGGCCAACGTCCACTCTCTGTTTCTATCTTTTTTAGATTCTACGTGTAGGAGCATACAATATTTATCTTTCTTCACCTGACTTATTTTATCTAATATAATTCCCTCAAGTTCCATCCATGTTGTTGCAAATGGCAGGACTTCCTTCTCTTTCATGAATGAATAGTATTCATATGTAATACACGCACCATATCTTTTTTTTTTAAAGATTTTATTTATTTATTTGACAGAGATAGAGACAGCCAGCGAGAGAGGGAACACAAGCAGGGGGGAGTGGGAGAGGAAGAAGCAGGCTCATAGCGGAAGAGCCTGATGTGGGGCTCGATCCCCTAACGCCAGGATCACGCCCTGAGCCGAAGGCAGACGCTTAACCGCTGCGCCACCCAGGCGCCCCACACGCACCATATCTTCTTTATCCACTCATCTATTGATGGACACTTCAGTCGCTTCCATATCTTGGCTATTGTGAATAACACTGCAACGAACATGCAGTGCAGAGATCTCTTTGAGGTCCTGATTTCATTTCCTTTGGATATATACCCAGAAGTGAGAGTGATAAATCATATGATAGTTCTAGTTTTAATTTTTTGAGGCATCGCCATCCCGTTTTCTATAGTGGCTGTACCAATTCACATTCCCACTGAGAGTGCACATCCAAATCCTCACCAATACTTACCTCTTGTTTTTTGATTATAGCCATTCTAACAGGTGTGAGGTGATATCTCATTGTGGTTTTGGTTTGCATTTCCCTGATGATTAGTGGTGGAGTATCTTTTCATGCACCTATTGGCCATTTGTGTGTCTTCTTTTTTTAAATTTATTTTATTTATTTTATTTTATTTTATTTTATTTTATTTTATTTTATTTTATTTTATTATTATATTATGTTAGTCACCATACAGTACATCCCCGGATTCCGATGCAAAGTTCGATGCTTCATTAGTTGCGTATAACACCCAGTGCACCATGCAATACGTGCCCTCCTTACTACCCATCACCAGTCTATCCCATTCCCCCACCCCCTCCCCTCTGAAGTCTTCAGTTTGTTTCTCATAGTCCATAGTCTCTCATGTTTCATTCCCCCTTCTGATTACCCCCCTTTTCTTTATCCCTTTCTTCCCCTACCGATCATCCTAGTTCTTATGTTCCATAGATGAGAGAAATCATATGATAATTGTCTTTCTCTGCTTGACTTATTTCACTTAGCATTATCTCCTCCAGTGCCGTCCATGTTGCAGCAAATGTTGAGAATTCGTTCTTTCTGATAGCTGAGTAATATTCCATTGTATATATGGACCACAGCTTCTTAATCCAGTCATCTGTTGAAGGGCATCTCGGCTCCTTCCATGATTTGGCTATTGTGGACAATGCAGCTATGAACATTGGGGTGCATATGGCCCTTCTCTTTACTACGTCTGTATCTTTGGGGTAAACACCCAGTAGTGCAATGGCTGGGTCATAGGGTAGTTCAATTTTTAACTTTTTAAGGGACCTCCACACTGTTTTCCAGAGTGGCTGTACCAACTTGCATTCCCACCAACAATGTAGGAGGGATCCCCTTTCTCCACATCCTCTCCAACAATTGTTGTTTCTTGCCTTGTCTATCTTTGCCATTCTAACTGGCGTAAGGTGGTATCTCAGTGTGGTTTTGATTTGAATTTCCCTGATGGCTAATGATTTTGAACATTTTTTCATGTGTCTGTTAGCCATTTGTATGTCTTCATTGGAAAAGTGTCTGTTCATATCTTCTGCCCATTTTATGATTTGTTTATTTGTTTCTCGTGTATTGAGTTTGAGAAGTTCTTTGTAGATCTTGGATACCAGTCCTTTATCTGTGGTGTCCTTTGCAAATATATTCTCCCATTCCGTGGGCTGTCTCTTAGTTTTTTTGACTGTTTCCTTGGCTGTGCAGAAGCTCTTTATCCTGATAAAGTCCCATAAGTTCATTTTATCTTTTATTTCTCTTGCCTTTGGCGATGTGTCGTGAAAAAGGTTGCTCTGGCCGATGTCATAGAAGTTGTTGCCTATGTTCTCCTCTAGAATTTTGATGGATTCCTGTCTCACATTGAGGTCTTTCATCCATTTGGAGTTTATTTTTGTGTATGGTGTGAGAGAGTGGTCAAGTTTCATTCTTTTGCATGTAGCTGTCCAATTTTCCCAGCACCATTTATTGAAGAGACTGTCTTTTTTCCACCGGATGTTTTTTCCTGCTTTATCAAAGATTAGTTGCCCAAAGAGCCGAGGGTCCATTTCTGGGTTCTCTATTCTGTTCCATTGGTCGATGTGTCTGTTTTTGTGCCAGTACCATGCTGTCTTTGTGATCACAGCTTTGTAGTACAGCTCGAAATCCGGCATTGTGATGCCCCCAGCTTTGTTTTTCCTTTTCAACAGTTCCTTGGAGATTCGGGGCCTTTTCTGGTTCCATACAAATTTAAGGACTATTTGTTCCAGTTCTTTGAAAAATGTCCTCGGTATTTTGATCGGGATAGCATTGAAAGTGTAGATTGCTCTGGGTAGTATGGACATTTTAACTATGTTAATTCTTCCAATCCATGAGCATGGAATATTTTTCCATCTTTTTATGTCTTCCTCAATATCTTTCAAAAGTGATCTATAGTTTCTAGGATATAGGTCCTTTACGTCTCTGGTTAAGTTAATTCCAAGGTAACGTATGGTTTTTGGTGTTATTGTAAATGGGATGGATTCCCTAATTTCTCTTTCTTCAGTCTCGTTATTCGTGTATAGAAATGCAACTGATTTCTGGGCATTGATTTTGTATCCTGCCACCTTACTGAATTGTTCTATAACTTCTAATAGTTTGGGAGTGGATTCCTTTGGGTTTTCCATATAGAGTATCATGTCATCTGCAAAGAGAGACAGTTTGACTTCTTCTTTGCCGATTTGGATACCTTTGATCCCTTTTTGTCTTCTGATTGCTGTTGCAAGGACTTCTAGTACTATGTTGAATAATAGTGGCGAGAGTGGGCATCCTTGTCGTGTTCCTGATCTTAAGGGAAAGGCTTCCAGCTTTTCCCCATTGAGAATAATGCTTGCAGTAGGCTTTTCATAGATGGCTTTTATGAGATTGAGAAATGTACCCTCTATTCCTACACTCTGAAGGGTTTTAATCAGGAAAGGATGCTGTATTTTGTCAAATGCTTTTTCTGCATCAATTGAGAGGATCATATGGTTCTTGAGTCTTTTCTTGTTGATATGATGTATCACATTGATTGATTTGCGAGTGTTGAACCATGCTTGCATCCCAGGTATGAATCCCACTTGGTCATGATGGATAATCCTTTTAATGTACTGTTGGATTCTATTAGCAAGGATCTTGTTGAGGATTTTGGCATCCATATTCATTAGAGAAATCGGTCTGTAATTCTCCTTTTTGAGGGGGTCTTTGCCTGGTTTGGGGATCAAGGTAATATTAGCCTCATAGAATGAGTTTGGTAGCTTTCCTTCTGTTTCTATTTTTTGAAATAGCTTTAGGAGAATAGGTATTATTTCTTCTTTGAATGTTTGGTAGAATTCCCCAGGAAAACCGTCTGGGCCTGGAGTTTTATTATTTGGAAGGTTGTTTATCACTGACTCAATTTCTTCATAGTTAATTGGCCTATTTAAGAAATCTATTTCTTCCTGTTTCAGTCTTGGTAGTTTATAGGTTTCCAGGAAGGCCTCCATCTCTTCCAGATTGTTTAGTTTTTTGGCATATAGCTGTTGATAAAAGTTTCTAATAATCCTTGCAATTTCAATGGTGCTGGTCGTGACCTCTCCCTTTTCAGTCATAATTTTAATAATCTCAGTCCTTTCTCTTTGTTTTTGGACAAGTTTTGCCAGTGGTCTATCAATTTTATGGATTCTCTCAAAGAACCAGCTTCTAGTCCTGTTGATCTGCTCTACTGTGCTTCTGGTTTCTAATTCATTGATTTCTGCTCTAATCTTGGTCAACTCCTTCCTTGTCAGTGGGTTAGGCCTGTCCCTCTGTTGCTGTTCCAGTTTCTTGAGGTGAGAATATAGAAACTGCATTTTAGATTTTTCTATTCTTTTGAGTGAGGCTTGGATGGCTATGTATTTCCCCCTTAGGACTGCCTTTGCAGTATCCCATAGGTTTTGGACCGTTGTGTATTCATTCTCGTTGGTCTCCATAAATTGTTTAATTTGTTTTTTGATTTCCTGGTTTATCGAGTCATTCTTGAGCAGGATGGTTCTTAGCCTCCAAGTGTTTGAGTTTCTTCCAGGTTTTTCCTTGTGGTTGAGTTCCAATTTCAGAGCGTTGTGGTCTGAGAATATGCAGGGGATAATTTCAATCTTTTGGTATTGGCTGAGACCTGTTTTGTGTCCCAGAGCATGATCTATTCTTGAGAATGTTCCATGGGCATTTGAATAGAATGAGTATTCTTTGGTTCTGGGGTGTAGTGTTCTATATATATCTATGAGGTCCAACTCGTCGAGTATGGCATTCAAAGCCTTTGATTCTTTGCTTAGTTTTTGCCAGGGTGTTCTGTCTATTTCTGATAGTGGGGTGTTGAGGTCCCCTACTATTACTGTGTTCTTATCTATATGTCTCTTTATTTTGGTTAAGAGTTGGCTTGTGTATCTTGCTGCTCCCCTGTTGGGGGCATATATATTAATAATTGTCATATCCACTTGTTGAATACTTCCTTTAAGAATAATATAGTGCCCTTCTGTATCTCTCTCTATGGCCTCTAGTTTAAAATCCAGTCTATCTGATATGAGAATTGCTACTCCAGCTTTCTTTTGAGGTCCATTTGCGTGGAAGATGGTACTCCATCCCCTTACTCTAAGTCTGAATGCATCTTTGGGTTCAAAATGAGTCTCTTGTAGACAGCAAATGGATGGGTCATGTCTTTTTATCCAATCTGCAACCCTGTGGCGTTTTATGGGAGAGTTTAAGCCATTTAGATTGATAGAGATTATTGACAGATATGATTTTAATGATGCCATTTCTCTTTAAAGTCTTTGTATCGGTTGTGACTTGCTGCTCTGTATCACTCTTGGGGCCTTTTTACCTTTATAGAGCCCCCCTTAATATCTCCTGTAGGGCTGGTTTCGTGGTTACGAAATTGGTTAATGATTGGCGATTTTGGAACGTCTTTATTTCTCCATCAATTCTGAATGACAGCTTTGCTGGATAAAGGATCCTTGGCTGCATGTTTTTCTCTGAAAGAGCTTTAAAAATGCCCCCCCAAGCCTTTCTCTCATTCCAGGTCTCTGTAGACAGGTCTGACGTAATCCTGATACCTTTGCCTTGGTACGTGAGAAATTTCTTTGCCCTGGCCGCTTTCAATACTGTATCCTTGGATCTAATATTTGCGAATTGCACTATGACATGCCGTGGCGTAGGTTTGTCCTGGTTGAGCTTGGATGGGGTCCTCTCTGCCTCTTGGACACGAATGCTTGTTTCCCTTGCTAGATTAGGGAAGTTTTCAGCTACAATTTGTTCAAATATCTCTTCTAGACCTCTGTTTTTCTCCACCCCTTCAGGGATGCCGATGATTCTGACATTGGATCGTTTCATAGAGTCAGTAATCTCCCGTAATCTACATTCGTGGGCGTGGATTTTTTTAAGACCAGCTTCTATTTTCGTTTTTTCTTCTACTAACCCATCCTCCAATTCGCTAACGCGTTCCTCTGCCTCGGTGACCCTGGCCGTCAGAGCCTCTAGTTTTGACTGCATTTGGCTCATAGAATTTTTAATTTCTGTCAGATTCGCTCTCATTTCTGCCCTTAGGGATTCTATATTCTCAGCAACGCTTTCTCTGATGCTTTTTTCAAGTTTACTCATCATCTTGACCATTGTTGCTCTGAATTCCATTTCTGATAATTGGGATACATCCATATGTATTAATTCTGTGGCCGAGGCCAATTCTGTGGCAGAGGCCACAGACTCATTATCTTTTCTTTGCTGGGGGGGACTTCTCCTTCTCGTCATTCTGATGAAGAGAGATTGCAGGGTTGTCCAGAGCCCAAGTGTTGACTGGGACCCAGGCCGTGCGCCCTTGTTTTATAGAGATCTTAGGGATGTGGGCTTCTTCCTTAAAGAGTTTATTTATTTATTTGAGAGAGAGAGAGACAGTCAGCAAGAAAGGGAACCCAAGCAGAGGAGTGGGAGAGGAAGAAGCAGGTTCCCGGTGGAGAAGCCCGATGAAGGACTCCTTACGGAGCGTTGTGATCACACCCTAATCCGAAGACAGGTGCTTGGTGACTGCGCCACTCAGGCGCTCCGGGTTGTGGGCTTCTTGATTTTTCAGCCTGCCTTCTGGGGGAGGGGCCTGCCTGCCGGTACTCAGACAACCCTGTTTGGGTAGAGTCTCAGTGTCCCCTGCGAGGGGGGATGGGGATGGGCGCCCTGTGAGCCAGTATTTCCGGGCTTTTGTTTTTCTGGAGGCTTTCCCTGGCGGTTTGCTGTGCCTCTTCTGAGAGTCAGAGCAGCAGTGGCTGAAATTCAGCCTCTGTCTCAGAACAGAGGGATCGCGGATCGTTCTCCACTGATGTTCTGGCCACTTTAACTCTGTTTCTGTTGGTGCTGCTCAACCCTGCAGCATCCCGGGCTGTGCGCCCCACACCCGGCGTCCCAGCCCTCACTTCCAGGGCCGGCACGTCTCTGTCCTTTGTGTTTCCAACCCCGCCCGCCGCCAGCCGCCCCGCGCGGGCTCCCGGAGCTCCCCGTCTCAGTCTGGTGTCTCACGGGTGCTGACCATGAGTCCGCCTGCTCCCCCATGCAGGTGGCCCTCCAGCCGCCAGCCGCCCCGTGCACGCTCCCGGAGCTCCCGGTCACAGCCTGAATCCAGTGAGCACACCGGAGCTCTGGAGCTCCGTGAGATGCTTGGTGGCGCACGCTCCCGGCTCATGGACTCAGTCTGCTGTTTCTAGGGTGCGGGTGCGCGGTCCGCCCGCTCCCTGGTGCAGGTGGCCCGCCAGCCGCCAGCCGCTCCGCGCGCGCTCCCGGAGCTCCCGTTCTCAGTCTGCTGTCTCAAGCGAGCGGGTCCCCGGTCCATCCGCTCCCCCGTGCAGGTGGCTACCGCTTCCCGGCGCCCTGACACGGCGGCTCCCTCCCCCTTCTGTTTAGCTTCCGATATCTGTGCGCGGTTTCACGGCTCCCCGCTTCGTACCTCGATACTCAGCGCTGGAGATGTTCATTTGTAGAGATCCAGATGTATCTTCCTGCGTCTCAGGCTGATTCCGTGGATATCTGCTGGTCTGGTACCTATCCAGCTCAACTCAGGGGACCGGCTGAAAAAGGTGTCCCCTACTCCTCCGCCATCTTAACTCTCCTCCTGTGTGTCTTCTTTAGAAAAATGTCTATTCAGTTCCTCTAACCATTTTTAATAGGATTTTTAAAAATTGTGTTGTGTGAGTTTTTATGTATTTGGGTATTATCCTCTTATAAGACATATAATTTGCGAATATTTTCTTATATTCTGTAGGTTACCTTTTCATTTTGTTGTTTCCTTTGCTATGCAGAAGGAAACTATATTTTATATAGTCCTACTTGTTAATTTTTGTTTTTGTTACTTGTTGCTTTTGGTGTCATATCCAAAAAAATCATTGGCAAGACCAATGTTAAGGAACTTTTCCCCTATAGCTTTTCCTATTTTCTTCCAGGAGTTGTAAGGTTTCAGGTCTTATGTTTAAGTCTTTTATCCACTTTGAGTTAATTTTTGTGAATGGTGTAAGAGAGAGACCCCATTTCATTCTTCAGAAGCAGTTATCTGGTTTTCCCAACACCATTTATTAAATACACTATCCTTTCCCCATTGAGAATTCTTGGCAGCTTTGTCAAATATTAGTTGGCTGCTTGAGTGTATTTCTGGGCTCTCAGTTCTGTTCCACTGGTCCATTTTTGTGCCAGTACCATAGTATTTTGGTCACTTTTTCTTTGTTGTATAGTTTGAAGCCAGGAAGTGTGATACTTCTAACTTTGGGTTTTTTGTTTTGTTTTGTTTTTCAGGATTGCCTTGGTTATTTGGAGTCTTTTGTAGTTCCATATCTTTATTTATTTATTTAAAGATTTTATTTATTTATTGGACAGAGAGAGAGACACAGCGAGAGAGGGAACATCAGCAGGGGGAGTGGGAGAGGGAGAAGCAGGCTTCCCACCGAGCTGGGAGCCTGATGTGGGGCTCAATCCCAGGACCCCGGGATGATGACCTGAGCCGAAGGCAGACGCTTAACGGCTGAGCCACCAAGGTGCTCCTGTAGTTCCATATCTTTAAAACCAAAATCAGCTCTCAATTTCATTGATACCTTTTGTTGTTATTCTGGTCTCTATCTCATTCTTTCTGCTCGTTGTTATTTCCTTCCTTTGCTAGCGTGAGCTTAGTTTGTTCTTCTTCTAGTTCCTTAAGGTGTGAATGCCTTAATGTAGGCATTTATCACTATAAACTGTTTTTGCTGCATCCTACACATTTTGATATATTGTTTCATTTTTGTTTCAAGACTTTAAAAAAATTCCCTTTTAATTTTAATTTTCTTTTTTTAATTCCCCTCTTAATTTCTTCTTTGTTCAGTTGTGTAATGTTTAATTTCTACATTATTTGTTAATTTTCCAGCTTTCATCCTGTTAATGATTTCTACTTTCATACCATTGTGGTTGGGAAAGATATTTAGTATGATTTCAGTCTTCTTAAATTTGCTAGGACTTCTTTTGTGACGTATCATATGATGTATCCTGAAAAACATGCCACATGTGCCTGAGAAGAATGTGTTGGATGGAATGTTCTGTATATATATATATAAGATTCGGTTGGTCTAAAATATAGTTCAAGTCTAATGTTTCCTTAGTGATTTTCTGTCTGGATGATCTGTCCATTGTTGGAAGTGGAGTATTAAAGTCCCCTACTATTACTGAATTGATTATCTTCAGATAATCTGTCTTCAGATGTTAGTATTTGATTAATATATTTAGGTTTGATGTTTGATATAATATATATAATTGTTACATCTTCATGATGAATTGATCCCTTTAGGATTATATACTGCCCCTCTTTGTCTCTTGTTAACCATTTGCTTAAAGTCTATTTTGTCTGGTGTAAGTGTAGCTAGTCCTTCTCTCTTTTGATTTCCACTTGCATGGAATAATCTTTTTCCATCCTTCACTTTGAGGTTATGTGTGTCTTTAAAGCTGAGGTGAATCTCTGGTAGGCAGCAGATAGTTAGGCCTTGTTTTTTTAAATCTATCCAACTTCTCTATAGCTTTTGATTGGAGAATTTAATCCATTTACATGAGTAATTATAGATAGATAAGGACTTAGGAATGCAATCTTACTGTTTTCTGGCTTTTTTATACTTCGGTTGTTCCCGTCTTTCTCTTACTGCCTTCCTCTGTGAATTGATGATTTTCTGCAGTGGTATGCTTTGACTCCCTTCTCTTTATCTTCTGTGAATCTTCTATGAATTTTTGCTTTCTGGTTACCATGAGGCTTTTATGTAAGACATCTTTCAGCTATAACCACATTTTATGCCAATAACAAGTTAACTTAATTCACATACAAAAACTCTACCCATTTACTCCCCATTTTATGTTTTTGATGTCACAATTTACCTCTTCTTATGCTGTGTATTCATTAACAAATTACAGCCATACCTCATTTTGTTGCACTCCACTTTATTGTGCTTCACAGATACTGTGTTTTCTACAAATTGAAGGTTTGTAGGGGGCGCCTGGGTGGCACAGTTGTTAAGCATCTCCCTTTGGCTTAGGGCGTGATCCCGGCGTTCCAGGATCAAGCCCCATGTCAAGCCCCATGTCGAGCCCCATGTCGAGCTCCTCTGCTAGGAGCCTGCTTCTTCCTCTCCCACTCCCCCTGCTTGTGTTCCCTCTCTCGCTGGGTGTCTCTATCTCTGTCAAATAAATAAATAAAATCTTTTTAAAAAATTGAAGGTTTGTGGCAACACTGCCTTGAGCAAGTCTGTTGGTGTCATTTTTCCAACAGCATTTGTCCACTTCACATCTCTGTGTCATATTTTTGGTAATCTTTACAATATCTCAAATTTTTTCATTATTATTATATTTTTATGGTGATCCTGCTAAAAGCTCAGATGATTGTTGACATTTTTAGCAATGTTTTTTAAGTCATGTACTTTTTTTTTTTAGGTAAGTGCTATTGCACACTTCATAGACGACAGTAGAATATAAACATAGCCTTTATATGAACTGGGAAACCAAAAAATTCATCTGACTCACTTTCTCATGATATTTGCTTTATTGCAGTGGTCTGGACCCAAACCTGCAATATCTCTGAGGCATGCCTGTATTGTAGCTGTAGTAATTTTTAATATGTTCAACCTTTATAGTAGAGATTAAGAGGCTAACACACCACCATATTACAAGTTTTAGAGTATTCTGAATTTGACCATGTATGTGTGTATTTTCCTGTGTTTTCATGTTACTCATTAGCACCCTGTCATTTGAGCTTGAAGAACTCCTTTCAGCATTTCTTACAAGGCAGGTCGAGTGGCGATATACTCCCTCAGCTTTCGTTTATCTGGGAATATCTTTAGCTCTCATTTTTGAAGGATAACTTTACCAGATAGAGTATTCTTTTTTTTTTTTAAAGATTTTATTTATTTGACAGAGAGAGACAGCCAGCGAGAGAGGGAACACAAGCAGAGGGAGTGGGAGAGGAAGAAACAGGCTCCTAGTGGAGGAGCCTGATGTGGGACTCGATCCCAGAACACTGGAATCACGCCCTGAGCCGAAGGCAGACGCTTAACCACTGTGCCACCCAGGCACCCCCAGATAGAGTTTTCTTGACTGGCAGCTTTTTCTTTCAGAACTTTGAACGTATCATCATTTGAACAAAGGTTTCTGCTGAGAAATCTACTGATAGCCTACGGGGGTTCTCTAGTAAGTGACATTTCATTTCTCTTACTGCTTTTAAGATTCTGTCTGTCTTTGATTTTTGACACCTTTATTCTAACGCATCTTGGAGTACATCTTTTTAGGTTGAATATGTTTGGGGTCCTATGAGCTTCCTGAACTTGGATGGACAGATCCCTCCTCCAGATTTGGGAATTCTTAGCCATTATTTCTTTAAATAAACTTTCTGCCCCCTCTGGTTCTCCAATAATTTGCAGATTGCTTCTCTTCTATCAAGAGAAAGCTTTCTTCACACTTCCATTCTTCTGCCTTTGTCCTCCTCTGAATTTCTCCTGCCTTCTACCTCACAGATTCTTTTTTCTGCTTGATTCATGCTGTTAGTGCTCTCTGTTGCTTCTTTTTTTTTCATTTTATTCACTTCATTCTTTACCTCAAGAATTTATGTTTGGTTCTATTTTATGTTGTTTTTTTTTTAAGATTTTATTTTTATTTATTCGACAGAGATAGAGACAGCCAGTGAGAGAGGGAACACAAGCAGGGGGAGTGGGAGAGGAAGAAGCAGGCTCATAGCAGAGGAGCCTGACGTGGGGCTCGATCCCATAACGCCGGGATCATGCCCTGGGCCGAAGGNGGCCGAAGGCAGACGCTTAACCGCTGTGCCACCCAGGTGCCCCTATTTTATGTTTTCTATCTCTTTATTACACTTCTCATTTGGTTACATATTGTTTTCCTGATTTCCTTGAATTGCCTTTCTGTGTTTTTCTTGTAGTTCACTGGGCTTCCTTAAAATAGCTGTTTTGAATTCTTAATCAGGTAAATCACAGATCTCCACCTCTATGGGGTTATTTACTGGAAGATTATTGTGCTCCTTTGGTGGTATGTTTTCTTGATTTTTCATATTTCTTGAAGTTTTGCCTTGCTGTCTTTTCATTTGAAATGACAGTCACCTTCAGTCTTTACTATAGCTGTGCTTGGGAGAGAAATGCCTTGTTAGCTCTGCTAGAGATTCCGAAGCTCTCTCAACCTTCCAAGGGTACACCTGCTTCACGCTTCTTGCTCCCTCTTGTGGCAGAATTCTTTTTTTTT
>NC_048220.1:113879993-113948133 GCF_002007445.2 Ailuropoda melanoleuca | reverse complement strand
TTACTACGTCTGTATCTTTGGGGTAAACACCCAGTAGTTCAATGGCTGGGTCATAGGGTAGTTCAATTTTTTGTGGCAGAATTCTTAAGTTTGTATGCTTTCTCTGGATTCTGCCGTGAACCTGGCCTCGTGCTGACAGCTTCTCCTTTGTTTTCCCAAAGGTGTCACTAAAGCTCAAGTTTATGGTTTCTGGCTTGCAGATTCGAGCTGGCTTTCTGTGTATGTCATTAGCCATCTGCCAAAGCTTATTCTTGCTCCACAGTAGGGTGAGAGCCTTCTTGTTTGCATCCTGCACAGCTGGGGAGCGCTCACTCCATCACTCTTGTTTCCCACTCCCACTCCAGAGAAACCACATGCGAAGATCACAGGCCTCAGGCTGTGCTCTCCTAGGGGAGGGATGATGAAGGTAAAGTCAAGCTGTTTTCTTATTCTCTCTAGTGCATCCAAATTTGTTTGTTTTTGGTTTTGTTTTTTTTCCCTCTAGCGTCGTGCTAGAACTTCTTCAGAAACCTGCACTTCCACAAAGGCTCTTTTTGTCTGTTGGTGATTATCTAAGACAGTGTTTTCCAGGGGCTCCAAGACCATAGCTGAGAGGGGCTGGAGCTGCCTCATGGACCATGGCAGGGTCCACAGTCAGGTCCACCTCTTACCTGACACAAAAGTGAGCAAGACTTCTCCTGGGTCCCTTCGTGTATGGTGCTGCATCCCACGGCTCCCACAAGGCACTTTTATCTGTGGATGGATGTTAAATTAATGTTGTTGAAGGGACAAAAATGAGGGAAATCTTATTTCACCATGATGCTGATGTCACTTCTCTGAAAACTCATTTTGGACCAGTCTGCCTAGCAATGTCTGCTGGAGAAGGTGTAAGGAAAGAGTAGAGGGCAAATCTTTGTAATGTTGGCGGGGGAAAAAAAATCAAGAGCCAGAAGCAACTTCTGAAGGCAAAATCTTTAAAAAAAATAAAAAATAAAATAAGATACAATCCAGGAAGAGGAAGAATGGAAATTTAATACATTTAATCCTTTTCATATGATTTTTTACATGATAAAGATTCATTCACTCAGCAAACAAATATTTATTAAGCACCTACTATACGCAAGACACTGTTCTGGGAAATTCAAATACATAAGTGAACAAAAAAATGTATGTTTTCATGGAGCTCACATTTAATCATAACACATGCTTAGTGTAAAACATTTAGAAAATACTGAACCTTGTAAGGAAGGAAAGAAAAATATTCTCCCACTCCACCGTCAAAAGATAGCCAGTGTTGATATTTTGTTGCATTTTCTTTTTGCTCACTTTTGTTATGCCTATACTCACACATCTATATAATTTAAAAATTGGAGATTTCATTGTACCCCTGACTTACATAATACTATACAGCTTGTGAAAGGATATGAACTGTCAAACTTTCTTCAAAAAAATGGCCAAACATCTTTCCAGAAATATTATTAGTCAGTTGTTTGAAAATTATTAGACTTTAAAATCAATAGGACTTGGGGGGCACGTGGCTGGCAGAGTCAGTAAAGCATGCGACTCTCGCCCTTGGGGTTGTAGATTCAAGCCCTGTATTGGATGTAGAGATTCCTTAAAAATAAAACCTTTTTAAAAAAATCAACAGGACTTGGTAATATATCGTTAGATTTTTGTGTGTGAGAGAGAGAAAAGTGGGAGGAAAAAAAAGTGTTTCAGGTTTATGAGTTGTTCTACTAATGGGCAGATGTAGGTATCAATAACCAAGATTATAATTTCAGTGAGGGGAGTAAATCCAATGTACAGAAGATGTGGTTTTGAAATACCCTAGGAGCATCCCAACAGAGCCACCAGCTAGAGCTGAATATCAATGCCTAAGCTGGAGATACAGGTGTGGATTGTATATTACGCAAAACCAAGAGTGGGATCACCTAGCTAAAGTGTGTGGAATACGAAGAGGATGGAAGCTGAGTTCTGGGGAATTCCCACTAGCCCGAAGACTTGGTCTTGGTCTTCCCAGTCTAGGGGAGCTACAGGGACTGCTCTAGGAATAAAGGAATTTCCCTCCCCCACCCCTCATCATAAACGCAGAGCCGCCTGCAGGAACGAGCGTGGTGCTGGCACCCACTACATAACTTGCTAACACTGCACCCTGCACCCCACCCCCCTCACCCCAAACCAGACCTGCCTCAGCCCTGGTGCTGTGCATCCCCCCCCCAGAAGACCCCCGAAAACCTTGTCTCCTGACCATTCGAGGAGGATTTGCCCACCTTGTTAAAACTGCACCCCCCCCCCCATGCATGTTATGTGCAAATGGCCCTGCTGGCCCCACTCTCAACAGCAGTTGTGTGTCCCCTGGGGAGGAGGACTAGCGCCACCTAGTTAAAAGTGCACATCCCACCTCTTTTCTTTTTTCTTTTCTTTTCTTTTTTCCCTCCCTCCCTTCCTTCCTCTTCTCTCTTTCTCTTTCTTTCTTCTTTCTCCCCCCCTCCCTCCCTTCCTTCCTCTTCTCTCTTTCTCTCTCTCTCTTTCTTTCGAGAGAGGGGAGGAGGAGAGGGAGAGAGAAATTTTCAAGCATGCTCCATGCCCAGCACAGAGCCTGACACAGGCTTAGGGTCCATTTACCTAAGACCCTAAGATCATGACCTGAGCCAAAATCAAGAGTCAGATGCTTAACTGAGCCACCCAGGTGCCCCCTGCTTGCTACTTCCAAGGCCAAGAGATACAGCTCACTTTTCTAACCCACAACAACAGACACAGAGAGGTAGGCAAAATGAGGAGACCGAAGAATATGTCACAAATGAAAGAACAGGGCAAAACCATAGCAAGAGACCTAAGCGAAACATATAAGTAACATGCCTGATAGAGAATTTAAAATGATGATCATAAAGATACTCACTGGACTTGAAAAGAGTGGAGGACATCAGTGAGACCTTAAAGTGAGAGATTAAAAAGAACCAATCAGAGAAGAAGAACACGATAAATTAAATTAAGAATACATTTGATGTAGGGGCGCCTGGGTGGCACGGCGGTTGAGCGTCTGCCTTTGGCTCAGGGCGTGATCCTGGCGTTATGGGATCGAGCCCCACATCAGGCTCCTCTGCTATGAGCCTGCTTCTTCCTCTCCCACTCCCCCTGCTTGTGTTCCCTCTCTCGCTGGCTGTCTCTATCTCTGTCTCTGTCGCATAAATAAATAAAATCTTTAAAAAAAAAAAAAGAATACATTTGATGTAGAATAAATAGCAGGCTGAGAGAAGCAGAAGAATGAATTAATGAACTAGAAGACAGAGTAATGGAAATCAAGTAATGGAAATCAATATGAACAAATGGAGAATTATGCAAAATGAGAATAGACTTAGGGAACTCAGTGACTCCATCAAGCTTAATAACATTTGCATTATAAGGATCCCAGAAGGACAAAAGAGAGAAAAGGGGACAGAACATTTATTTGAAGAAATAATAACTGAAAACTTCCCTAATCTGGGGAAGGAAACAGATATCCAGATCCAGAAGGCACAGAGATCCCCCAAGAAAACCAGCCAAAGGAGGTCCATACCAAGACACGTAGTAATCAAAATGGCTAAAAGTAGTGGTAAAGAAAAAAATTTTAAATCAGCAAGAGAAAAGAAGACAGTTACATACAAGGGAAATTCCATAAGGCTACCAGTGGATTTTTCAGCAGAAGCTCTGCAAGCCAGAAGTATGGCATGATATATTCTAAGTCCTGAAAGGGAAAAAATCTATAGCCAAGAATACTCTACCCAGCAAGACTATGATTCAGAATAGAAGAGATAAAGAGTTTCTCAGACAAACAAAAACAAAGGAGTTCATGACCACTAAACCAGGCCTACAAGAAATATTAAAGGGGACTCTGTGAGTGAAAAGGAAAGATGGTAAGTGCCAGTATAAATAGAAGGAAACACAAAAGCAGTAAAAATAAGTATTTTTGTAAAACATCAGTCAGGGATTCACCAAATAGAAGGGTGTAAAATATGACAGCAAATACTTAAAACGTTGGGGGGACAGGAGTAAAGAATGTGATCAAACTTAAGCGACCATCAACTTAATATAGACTGCAATATGCAGATGTTATATACAAACCTAATGGTAACCATAAATCAAAAACCACTAATAGATATGCAAAGAATAAAGAGAAAGGAATCAAAGTTTATCACTAAAGAAAACCAGCAAACCAGGAAAGAAAGAGAAGAAAGGATGATCAGAGAAAAACTACAAAAACAAGTAACAGAATAGCAATAAATGCTTATCTATCAATAATTACTTTGAATGTAAATGGACTAAATATTCCAATCGAAACACACAGGATGACAAAATGGATAAAAAAACAAGACCCACTTGTATGCTGCCTACAAGAGACTCATTTCGGACCTAAAGATACCTGTAGATTGAAAGTGAGGGGATGGAGAAATATTTATCATGCAAATGCATGTCAAAAGAAAGCTAGAGTAGCAATATTTCCATCAGATAAAATAGACTTTAAAACAAAGACTTTAAAAATACTTTTAAAAAAGACTTTAAAACAATTCAACAAGAAAATATAACAATTGTAAATATTTATTCACCCAACATGGGAGCACCTGACATAAACATAACATAACATAAACATAAAGAGTTAATAACAAACATAAAGGAACTAATTGATAGTAATATAATAATAGTAGGGGATTTTAACATCCCACTTTCATCGAAGGACAGATCATCCAAACAGAAAACCAACAAGGAAACAGTGGCTTTGAATGATGCACTGGACTAGATGGATTTAATGGATATATTCAGAATATTTGATCCTAAAACAGCAGAATACACATTCTGTTCAAGTGCACATGGAACATTCTCCAGAATAGATCACATATTAGGGCACAAAACAAGCCTCAACAAATTGAAAAAGATCAAAGTCATGCCATGCATTTTTTTCAGATCACAACACTATGACACTAGGGATCGACCACAAGAAAAAATCTGGAAGGACCATGAATATATGGAGGTTAAATAACATGCCACTAAACAATGAATGGGTCAAGCAGGAAATAAAAGAAGAAATAAAAAAGGACATGGAAACAAATGAAAATGAAAACACAACAGTCCCAAACCTCTGGGATGCAGCAAAAGCAGTTCCAAGAGGGAAGTATATAGCAATACAGGCCTACTTCAAGAAGCAAGAAAAATCTCAAATAAACAAGCTAACCTTACACCTAAAGGAGCTGGATAAAGAACAACAAACAAAACCCCAAACCAGCAAAAGGAAGGAAATAATAAAGATTAGAACAGAAAAAATGATATAGAAACTAAAAAAAACAATAGAACAGATGAATGAAACCAGGAGCTGGTTCTTTGAAAACATCAGCAAAACTGATAAACCTCTAGCCAGACTCATGGTGGGGGGGAGGACTCAAATAAACAAAATCACAAATTAAAGAGGAGAAATAACAACCAACACCACAGAGATACAAACAAATGTAAGAGAACATTATGAAAACCTATATGCCAACAAACTGGACAACCTAGAAGAAATGGATAAATTCCTAGAAACATATAACCTACCAAAACTGAAGCAGGAAGAAATAGAAAATTTGAACATACTGATTACTAGCAAGGAGATTGGATTAGTAATCAAAAACTCCCAACAAACAAAAGTCCAGGACCAGATGGCTTCACAGGTGAATTCCACCAAACATTTTTTTTCTTTAAGATTTTATTTATTTATTTGACAGAGAGAGAGGCAGGCAGAGGGAGAAGCAGGCTCCCTGCTGAGCAGAGATCCTGACATGGGGCTCGTTCCCAGAACCCTGAGATCATGACCTGAGCTGAAGGCAGATGCTTAACCATCTGAGCTACACAGGTGCCCCTCCACCAAACATTTAAAAAAGAATTAATACCTATTCTCAAACTGTTCCAAAAAATAGAATGAAAACTTCATTTCATGAGGCCAGTATCATCTTGATAACCAAAACCAGATAAAGATACCACAAAAAAAGAGAACTACAGGCCAATTTCTCTGATGAACACAGATGCAAAAATCCTCACCAAAATAATAGCAAACTGAATCCAACAATATATTTAAAAAAAAATCATTTACCATGATCAAGTGGGATTTATTCCCAGGTTGCAAGGGTGGTTTAATATTTGCAAACTAATCAACATAGCACATCACATCAATAGAAAAAGGATAAAAACCATATGATCATTTTAATAGATACAGAAGAAGCATTCAGCAAAAAACAATACCCATTCATGGTAATTGCCTTCAACAAGGTAGGTTTAGAGGGAGAACATACCTCAATAAAGGCCATCTATGAAAAACCCACAGCAAACATCATACTCAATGGGGGGAAAAACTGAGAGTTTTTCCCCTAAGGGACAAGACAAGGATGTCCACTTTCACCACTTTTATTCAGCATAGTACTGGAAGTTCCTAGCCAGAGCAATCAGACAACAAAAAGAAAGAAAAGGCATCCAAATCAGTAAGGAAGAAGTAAAACTGTTACTATTTGTAGATGACATGATACTCTATATAGAAAACCCAAAAGACTCCACCAAAAAAATACTATAACTGATAAATGAATTCAGTAAAGTTGCAGGATACAAAAATCAATGACAGAAATCCGTTGCATTTCTATACACTAATAATGAAGCAGCAGAGAGATTAAGAAAACAATCCCATTTACAATTGTACCAAAAATAATAAGATACTTTGGAATAAACCTACTAAAGAGGTAAACAACCTGTATCCTGAAAACTATAAAATACTGATGAAAGAAATTGAAGACAACACAAAGAAATGGAAAGACATACCATGCTCAAGTATTGGAAGAACAAATATTGTTAAAATGTCTATACTACCCAAAACAATCTACAGATTTAATGCAATCCCTATTAAAATACCAACAGCATTTTTCACAGAACTGGAACAAACGATCCTCAAATTTATGTGGAACCACAAAAGAGCCCGATGGCCAAGGAATTTTGAAAAGGAAAGTTGGAGGCATCACGATTCCAGACTTCAAGTTATATTATAAAGCTGTAATAATCAAAACAGTATGGTACTGGCACAAAAATAGACATATAGTTCAATGGAACAGAACAGAAAACCCAATTATATGGTCAATTAATCTTCGACAAAGCAGGGAAGAATATCCAATAGGAAAAAGACAGTCTTTTCAACAAATGGTGTTGGGAAAACTGGTCAGAAACATGTAAAAGAATAAATCTGGGCTACTTTCTCACACCACACCTGAAAATAAACTCAAAATGGATGAAAGACCTGACTGTGAGACCTGAAACCATAAAAATCCTAGAAGAGAGCACAGGCAATACTGTCTCTGACATTGGCTATAGCAACATTTTTCTAGATATGTCTCCTGAGGCAAGGGAAGTAAAAGCAAAAATAAACCATTGGGACTACATCAGAATAAAAAGCTTCTGCACAGCGAAGGAAACAATTAAAACTAAAAGGCAATTTACCGAATGGAAGAAGATATTCTCAGATAACATACTCAATAGAGTTAGTATCCACAGAAAGAACTTACACAACCCAACACTAAAAAATCCAAATATTCCAGTTGAAAAATGTGCAGAGGGGCGCCTGGGTGGCACAGCGGTTAAGCGTCTGCCTTCGGCTCAGGGCGTGATCCCAGCATTATGGGATCGAGCCCCACATCAGGCTCTTCTGCTATGAGCCTGCTTCTTCGTCTCCCACTCCCCCTGCTTGTGTTCCCTCTCTCGCTGGCTGTCTCTATCTCTGTCGAATAAATAAAAAATCAAATCTTTAAAAAAAAAAAGAAAAAGAAAAAAGAAAAATGTGCAGAAGTCATGAACAGACATTTCTCCACATAGATGGCCAACAGACACATGAAAAGATGTTCAGTACCACCCATTATCAGGGAAGTGCAAATTAAAACCACAATGAGATATCACCTCACATCTGTCAGAATAGCTAAAATCAAAAACACAAGGAACAACAGGTGTTGGCAAGGGTGTGGAGAAAAAGGAACCCTCTTGCGCTGTTGGTAGAAATGCAAACTGGTGCAGGCACTCTGAAAAACAATACAGAGGTTCCTCAAGAAGTTAGAAATAGAACTACCCTAAAATCCAGGAATCACACCATTGGGTATTAACCCAAAGAATACAAAAACACTAATTCAAAGGGATAAATGCACCCCCATGTTTATAGCAGCATAATTTACAATAGCCAAATTATGGAAGTAACCCAAGTGTCCATCAATAGATAAATGGATAAAGTGGTGGGGCGCCTGGGTGGCACAGCGGTTAAGCGTCTGCCTTCGGCTCAGGGCGTGATCCCGGCGTTATGGGATCGAGCCCCACGTCAGGCTCTTCCGCTATGAGCCTGCTTCTTCCTCTCCCTCTCCCCCTGCTTGTGTTCCCTCTCTCGCTGGCTGTCTCTATCTCTGTCGAATAAATTAAAAAAAAAAAAAGAAGTGGTATATGTATATACAATGGAATATTATTCAGCCATTTAAAAAAATGAAATCTTGTCATTTGCAAGGACATGGGTAGAGCTAGAGAGTATAATGCTAAGTGAAATAAGTGTCAGAGAAAGACAAATACCATATAATTTCACTCATACGTGGAATTTAATGAGCAAAGGAAAAAAGAGAGAGACAAAACAAGAAACAGATTCTTAACTCTAAATATAGAAAACAAACTAATTAAGGTGGGTGGGGGATGGGGAAATAGAAGACGGGGATTAAGGAGTGCACTTGTCATGATGAGCACTGGGTGATGTATGGAATTACTTAATCACTATATTGTACACCTGAAACTAATATAACACTGTATGTTAACTATATTGGAATTAAAATCTTAATTAATTAATTTTGCATTAGGATGGATGAAAAAAATCTCATCTGTTTCCATGGCTTCACTACCCACTATGCTAAAAATTTCCAAATCCCTAAAACTAGCTCTCTCCCATAAATTCTATACAGGTCCATACATAAAATGCCTTGTTGACATCATCTGTACTTAGTTGTCTCTTTAAAATGATCTCTTCCCTCCCCATCCTTTCTCCCCAATCATTTTCTCCAGTTATATTCTCCATTTTGGTAAAATTGTTCCAACAATCCATCCACTCAAGCTAGAAATCTAGGAGCCATTCTTGAGTGTTCTTTTCTCTCAACATGAATATATAGATTTATTTGGTACCCATGACATGCTTTCCAGCTAATGTTGATCCTATTTCTGGATTCCATCCAATTCTCTAATCCCATTTGCCACCATGATTTCATCTAGATTTCTAACGGCCTTCCACTGGTCTCTACTCCTTGCATCCTCTCCCATTTAGTCTATTGTCCATACTGGGGCTAAAATTCTCTCTTTTAAAAAGTAAAAAAAAAAAAAAAAAAAAAATTTTTAAAGATTTTATTTGAGAGGGAGAGTGAGCAAGAGAGAGAGAGCAGGAGCTGGGGGAGGAGCAGAGAGCGAGGGAGAAGCACACTCTCCACTAAGCAGGGAGCCCAAAGCTGGGCTCAATTCTGGGACCCCCAGGTTCACCACCGGAGCCGAAGGCAGGTGCCCAACGGACTGAGCCACCCAGGCGCCCTAAAAAGGAAACCTTAAAACGTCACTATCCTGCTCAACCTTCAAGGTTTCCCTTTCCATGATAAGAAAATCTATCACCTTTAACACGGTTTACAGGGCCCCTGCGGGTCTATCTCACCAACATCCTTTTATTTCTCAAAATGCTATGATCCTGTTGCCCTGAATGAGCTGTACACTTGGTTGAGAACACTCAGACTTCATATTCTTACAGGTCACTACCTATCCTTGACCGCCCCCCCCCCGCCCAGATTACCTTGCTCTTCACATCTCATAACACTCAGAACTCTGCACCCAGGCAATTAAGCGTACAAAATATCTATCTACTGTATCAAACTAAGATAAGGCTGAAACACATACCCTTTGTTCACCACTTGATTTCCCAATGTATTAAACAGTGCCTAGCACTGCGTTGGCTCTCCATAAATGGCTGTTGAAATAATGATTACACTCACTCCTGCATATAGCCAGCTATTTGAGTCTTCCCCTAATTCCCCACTCTATTTTCTTGAGAGAAAAAAGTAAATCTCGACCTATTATCCTCCAAAAGCATTTTTTAAAAAGATGAATGAGTGAATGACCCAGCCAAGTGAGGCTGATTGTAAGTCACTGGCCTCTTTAAGCGCGGGGGTTGAGAGTGGAGAGCTGTAGTAAAAGCATCAGGTGTAAATAATCGGGGTAGACCCAGGTCCCGAGCCCAGCGAACACGTGCTGCCCGCCGAGCGTGGAGAGGGCGGGCACCCGGGAGGCAGGTCCCAGGCGGCCGGAACGTGCTCGCGCCCGTGGCCGCCGCCCGCGCCGCGGCCGCCCGGGTCTCGGAGCGAGCGCACGTGCGCCGGCCAGACCCAGCGGAGGCAGCGTCCGGGCACTCGAGAGGAAATGGAGGGCGCGGCGCTGTTCACGGGTAGGGTACAGTGTGGGCTGAGTTTCGCCCCGAGAGGGGAGAGCGAGGAAGGAGAAGCACTGAGGGCCGGAGAGGAGAAAGGGAGGATCACGAGCTAGGTAAGGCTGGCCGACCTAAAGCTTGTTGAGGAAATGGGGCGGGGTTGGAGGAGTCGGGGAATAAAAGAGCACGGGGAAAGAGTTGCGAGCTTATTCCGAGGTCCGGGTCGGAAGCGCTCACACCTGGAGCACAGCGGTGGGGGTGGGGGTGGAAAGGCGGTGATTTAGATCCCCGCCCCGCGTACAGCCTGGCTCAGAGCCGGCCCAGCACCCTCCCCTTGGCCGGACTTCCTCCCCCGAGCGTTAACGGGCACGGCCTCGCCCAGCGTCAAACCCCTAGCTTGACTCCGTCCGTCACTAGTGGGGGCGGGTGGGGGTGTGGCCCGTTTCCTCAGTGGTCGACGCTTGGTCGGCGTCCGCGTCAGCCGAAGCCCAGCGCGCTGACGCAGCACGTCGACGTAAGTGACGCGCAGGCCCGGGCCGCTCCTCCTTCCCTGAGTGAGTGCCGGCCCGGTCGGGGCGGGGGAGAAGAGGGAGGGCGGGGGAGGGAGAGGCGACCCGGGAGTCGTTGTGGGCCGCGGGCCGGACCGGGTCCCGGGGCGGCTGGAGCCAGGGCCGGGCAGAAGGGCTTGGCGGGCCGTTAGGGGGCCGCCACGGCTGTCGGGTCCCTTCCTCTGCCGGACTTGCGCGCCCCGGCGCCCGGAGCCTCCGGCGCTCTGCCCACCCCGCTTCAGCTCGCGTCTCCCGACTCCAATTAGGTCAGGCTCGGAGTCCCGCGGCCGCGGCTCCGGCCCCCAACGCGCGGCGGCCACCCGGCTCGCCTTTCTTTCTTCCCTCGCCTTCCTCTCCTCCTGCCTCACCCTCCCCCCTTCTTTTCACGTAGCTGGGGTTTTGTTGTTTGTTGTTTTACGCTTTAGGGGTTTTGTGACCCAGCCCGAGCTCATGGGTGTATATTATCATGCTCCTCTTTTGTAGAGCAACCCGACGGCCATGGAGGCCGAAGAGACGATGGAATGCCTTCAGGAGTTCCCGGAACATCATAAAATGATCCTGGACCGATTGAATGAACAGCGAGAGCAGGATCGGTTTACTGACATCACCCTGATTGTCGACGGTGGGTAGGGTGGTGGGCTGAGCAGCGAATTTGTGCCTTCCGTTCTTATCTCCCCTTCCCCCCCCCCCCGCCTTTTATACCCACTCTCTATGGCCTGTGCCTATTGAGTGTGCGCTGGGACCTGGGGGGGGACTTGTCAGTGTCCACTCACGTAGACCATGTTGCAGAAGGCTAGTTGGCTAGTCACGCTTTCAACATAATCATCGCATCTTAACTTCTTGCAGCCTTTTAAGTTTTCTCATTGCACACTTGAGTGCAAGATGATGGCGTTGGAGATAGGATATTTCTAAATGTTTGGTTAATAGCTTTCTATTCATAAGCTGTTTTGAGGAGCCTTTCACAGCAATCATTTGGGAAGTGTTGATTCTTTCTAGTTTCCCAGATGGTCTTGGAGGGAGAATGTGAGAGATTCCTTTACAACACTGGTACCCTCTTTGGGAAGCCTCCAAATCAAATGGGGTCTTCACTGGTATTAGGAGTTGTCATTGGGGTCTTCACCGGTATTAGGCGTTGTCATTATAATGGAGGCAGACGCAGCTTTGGGTATCTTTTCTATTTAGTGAAAATAGGCATCTCAAGGCAGGCTGTTCTTTTTTATAGATCTGTTGTATTGTAGGTCTGCTGCTTCCAAATACAAGGCATATTAACATGTTTTCCATAGCAGATACATCCAGCTTTATGCTTATTCTGTGGCTTTTTCTTCTCTCTTTCCAAATGAGATATGTAACATTTTGGGCTGTGTTTATATTTAGGAGTTTTAAATGAATAGGATATACCTTTGACTCTATAAGTGGTAAGAAGCTACGTACTTCTTTTAGTTTTGTAAACTGGCTTTTATTAAACTGACTTAATAAGGTCTTTGAGGTAAAGATCTGGCTTCGTGTCTCATTAAGATTGAAATTTATCAAGATAGCTGCTAAGAACATTCTGATTTTAGTTCCGTAACTTATATAGTCTTATGATTATGTTATGGAGAAAGGTCTACTTGATATAATTTTCCACTTTGTTTTTTGGTTTTACTTTTGATTTTTGAATATGTATGATACTTTTTTTTTCTTTTTTTTTTTTTCTTTTTAATCTAGGACACCATTTTAAGGCCCACAAGGCTGTTTTGGCTGCTTGCAGTAAGTTCTTCTACAAATTCTTTCAGGAGTTTACTCAGGAACCTTTGGTGGAGATAGAAGGTAAATGCTTGTTTTAAATACAATACGTAGCAAACATTATAAATGACGAAGAAGTGTTAGGTAATTTAGCAGGATACTGTGGGAAATAGGCATCAGTGGTTCCTATTAAGCGACTGGATAAATTGTTCTTTTGACACTTGAGAATTCTTACTTTCAGTAAAGTGCTTGGTAAAATGATCTGTCAGGAAAAACTTTTACATTAGATGGTAGATGTTGGTCTCTTAAAAGAGTCTTTTCCACCTCTAAAACCAGTGGTCACTCTTTTGAAAACATGTATTAAAAGTGAATTCCCATCTTTGTTCAGTGGGCTTAAGTTTCAAACTGGTGGGGATGCTGCAGGTTATGTTAGAAGGTTTACTAGCCGAGGTACGTGTGCACAAAATGAAGTGGGCTGTCATAATATGGAAAAGACTAGGTAAGATGAGCTGAAGTAGCATTCAGAAGTGCTAGTGGAGAGAGTCTGGGATAGAAGGAATCATTCAATAGATACTGCCTTAAAGTAGAAAGTGATTTTTGTACTCGCTTGACTTTTATAATAATAGCTTCCCAAGTGCCAGCTATAGTGCTATGCAGTTTATGTGCCTTTTCTGAGATTTACAGCAATCCTTTGAAATAAGTGGTATTACTTCCAATTTACACATCAGGGAACAGGCTGTAAATGGTTACTTGCTCAGTGTTGTCTAGCTAGCAAGGGATGCACTTTGCGCTCTTAATTACTATGCTTTTGTCTTATGCTGCTACATTATCTACGCCTCCCTGTCATCCAAAACTATAGGAAATAAATAAGCTTGCTTATATAAATACAGAATTTTAGATCTTTCAGCGTTGTTGAATTTTGGTTTTGTATCTTTTTCGCGGTGTATATGTTCTTTGTTATGAATCAGTTGCCTAGAAACGGTATTCCCTTGGGGAAATTTGGTGCCCTGGGGAGTGAAGAAAATGAAAAAGTTAAGCATGTTCCTTTTTTGGGTACATTCCAGTTTATGCATTCTGGCTGATATATGCATAGATAATCTTTTCATTATCTGTGATGGACAGAGCCACAGGCATAATGGAAATCCGTGAAGCTTACTAAAGTGAGAATTTAGCTGCCTATATGGTATTCCTTTCTATTACAAGGCAAGATTTCATCCGTTCATTTACCTGAGGTACTGTGTGACACCATGCAGGTTACTTTCAGTTGCATATTTGCCGCCTCATCTGAAGATCCCTCATTGCTTTATAGGCTTGTAATGCTTAATTGAAATAACATATGCAGAGTGCTGAGCATAGTGTTTGGTGCATTGTCAGAGCTTAATAAATGGGGCTATTTGTCAGATTGAATACCTGTTGTATGTGTTGCACTGTACTAGACCCAGGAAATGAAGAATTGATGAATAATACAGCCCTTGAATTTGCAAATTTAATCACAGATAAGCAACAGATATAGAAAGGAGTGCAAAAAGTGTTGCAGAGACTTTTATTGTGGAATGGTGTAGCTGGGGAGAGAGAATGAGTAGTTTAGTCTACCTAGGAGAGGAAAGATTTCAAAGAGTTGACTTGTGCTTTTTAAGCAGAATCTTAAAACAGTTAAAAAATAAGTGGCCCAGGGGCGCCTGGGTGGCACAGCGGTTAAGCGTCTGCCTTCAGCTCAGGGCGTGATCCCGGTGTTATGGGATCGAGCCCCATATCAGGCTCCTCCTCTGTGAGCCTGCTTCTTCCTCTCCCACTCCCCCGCTTGTGTTCCCTCTCTCGCTGGCTGTCTCTATCTCTGTTGAATAAATAAATAAAATCTTTAAAAAAAATAAGTGGCCCAAGCTAGAATGTGCATCGCTTTTGAAGCAACAAGTATACCTGGAGGAGTAGCATCTTCTCTTCTAGGGACTAGTCACCTTGAGATTGTTTCTTGTGCCTTTTAGTACCTCTGACCTACTATCTCCATTATAGTATACCACATATAAGCCTTCAGTATTTAATATAGACAAATGAGAAAACAGAATGTAAGAACGTTTCTGTTTTTGTTACTTGCCAGATTCAGGTTTAAACAATCAATTTGTTTCAGTGTTTTCTTAAACCATTAACTTTGGGATTACTGTACAACTTGTCTAGGTCACCTGGCTATAGAGAAAGCCCTATTCAAAAACCTAAGTTTTCTTTACTGTTGTCAGTTGTATAAGCTTGGACATATTGGCTTCCTCTTTTTTTTTTTTTTTTTTTTTTTTTTTTAATCTGTAAGATACATCAAGTAATTTTGTATTCTGTCGTGGGCACTTTAAATATTATGACACTCTGTGCTGTCAAAATCCTCTGGAGAATGCTTTTTGTTTTGTTTTGATTTTGGTTTGTTTTATTTCTAGCAAGCAGTCAACTGCTTTAGGTTCATACTGCCTTATATGACTATGGATGCAATTCCAGTTTAGCTTTCAAAACTTTTGTTGTGGTGTTCAGGTCCCTGGTGTGCCGACCTGGGTGGTGGTCTGCATCATAGGGCGGTACTCAAACCCTTTGCTGTGCTGCCTCATCTCAGTTCTACACATGTGTAGCTCGGTGGCTAGAGCAGGACTTCATTCACAGAGGTCCTTTCTCTAGTTCTCTCTTCTGACTTCGGCTCCTAGGCACAACTTTTCCTGATCACCTGGCTAGAAAATTACGATTTTAGCTTCCCTGTGCTGTCATTTGCTTCCCACAGTGGGATTCATTTCCTAGACCAAGCGGTGAGAGAGAAAAAATAAGATTTCTCTCCATGCTCTTCAGATCATAGTCTGTTTCCTAGTTCTCTGTCAGAAAAACTTTCTCTAAGAATTAGTGCCTGCTTGGTGGTCACCAGCCACAGGTATGCCAGCATCAGAGCTGGAACTTGCTTTGAAGCAGGGCTGAGCAGAATAAAAACCCGCCCCACTCATACTCTCCATTCCCTTTCCTGGTTCTCTAGCCAGAAAGTTTCTTCTGCAGCTTTTTTGTCTGTTCTGCTACGCAGGAATGGGATTTGTGTCTAAGCTGGGATATGTGGGAGGAAAAATAAAAACCCAGGAGACTCACTGCTGTTCTTTGAGTTTTGATTTCTCTCCCCAGCCTGCTTGCTTCTGTTTATCTTTCAGAATCCTTATATATTTGCTTTATGTGTTCTTCCCAGGAGTTGTGATTGTAAGCAGTGGACAAGATGGAGTGTGGAGTGGTAGAATGTGCTTTCTTCATCTTAGCTAGAATTGGAACCCCCATTTGTAAAATATGAATCATGACCTCAGTCTATATATCTAGAATGCTGCCCTTTTTTGCTTCTTCCTAAGTGAAAAAAGATTCAAGTTAAGATGTTCATATTAACAGTTTCTTTAGATACTCAGAAAAATCGTGTTCTCCTGTACCCTTCTATTATGAAAGGAGCAAGGGATTAATTAGAAAGTGGGTTGAGATTTGAAAGTTACCAGACTAGTCCTCACGAAGAATAGTGTTTTTGCAACTGTGCATCATCTGTCACCACGTCACTCACTTGGGCAGGTGTTATCAGTTTGGTTCATGTTAGCTAATTAGGTCAGTGATTTATTCCTAGGACTAGTGCTGGACTGGCGACTTAAGAGACACCCAAGATGCTTATTAAAAAAAAAAGTTTCCTATCCCAGTGTTGATTCTGGAGATCAGAGACCCAGGCTTTTATAAAGTCTACAGTGATTCTAATTAACCAAAATTGGGAACTAAGTCTACAGTTCCTTATTCAAATCCTTGGAGGCCAGATGTTTCTTGAAATCACAAATTTTCCAAAGATAATGCAGTCTGTGTATTACATTATACTCCCAGTGGGGTCTAGGGTGACATCCTGTAACCAAATAATATTTTGAAAGAATAGCATATTAATATTTACTCTAAGTGGGATAAAGACTATAAATAGCCTCATGTCTGTTCATGTCAAATTTTGCTGCCAAATTTATGGGAAAACTTCCAGTCTTAAGAGATTTGGGGGACTTTGGAATTACGAATAAGAGATTGTGGGCCTGCAGTGAATGAAGTCATAAGTATTCAAACTCTTCCAAGCTGAAATGTTTCCTGCCATCATCTCATGTAAAAATCTTTATCTTGGACTTAGGAGTTGGGCCATGTGGGGTTGATTCTAGTTTCATCATTTAAGTAACTTGCCAAAGTCACAATTATTAATTTCTCTGTGCCTCAGTTTTCCTGTCTATAAAATGGAGATTACAATAAAGTGCTCCATGGGATTGTTACGAGGATTGAGTTAATACTTGTGAGGTGTTTGGAGTTGTGCCTGATATTTGTAGTATTATACGTGTGTGTTTGATTAAAAATCAAAATCCCATTCCACTTCAAGAAAAATTTACACATGTTTTTAGAAAGGACTTTTGTTGCACTTTTAAATATTTGGTCAGAACTCAAAAAAATTTTTAGTTACTCTAATAAAGAATAACATGGTCAAAAGGTAACTGGGAGAAAAAAGATTTAGGAGACTCAAAAGTAATCTTCAAAGAGTCCAGTTATTTTTGGTTTGCTTATTCAGGTGTATAAAGTGCATGTAGGAAGAACATAAAAGCATTTTTGTATTGGCAGTTATGTATGTTGTGTGCAGTTTGGACTTGGACATTCTTAGTTAAAAATTCTATGTTAAAAGTAGTTTTCTTCTGGGGTGCCTTTCTGGCTCAGTCAGTGGAGCATGTGACTCTTGATACCAGGGTTATAGGTTCAAACCCCAAGTTGGGTGTAGAGATTACTTGAAAATCTTTTAAAAATAAAGTGGTTTTCTTTTTGTTTCAGTAGATTTTTGTAGCCTTGCATTAGCAGGTTGAAATAATAATATATAGCATTGAAGAGCACAAAGAAATAGAGTATTTTTTTGGGCCAAAATTTAAGCGTAAAACTTGTAAAGAAAAGTTGGAATTGTGGAAGCTAAATTTTGAAAGTGACTTTAGCCCTTATTCATTCCTACTTTGTGTGTCTGCATTTTAGGGAGCATTGTGTTAGATACTGTGAGGTGAGTGTACAGAGACAAAATTCCCTCAAGTAGCTTAGAGTCAAGAGATGGCCATGAGTTATAATTGCCAGAACAAGTACAGAGTTTGTGGGGGGGGCATTAAAGAAAGTTTCATTAAGTATGTGGCATTAGAATTGGGCCTTCAAGGGTGGTAGGATTTGTACAGAGATAAAGTGATTAAGCATTCAGGAAGGGAGGATAAATGTTAACGAAGACAAGGAAGCTTTAGAAGTGAAGGGTTTGAAGATCAGTATATAGTATGGGACTTATAGAGTTGAAATTTGGAAGAGAAAATAGTGAAGTACCTTGAAATAAAGGCAGAGTGGTATGGAACTTTATTTGCTCAGCTCTGGAAAGCCCTTGAAGATTTGGAGCTGAGTTGATGCAGAGATCCCTGACAGGAAAGTAGCATGTCTAACCTGTAATAGCGCATTCATATATTTGAATGGTAGGTTTTGCTGTCATAAGAGCCTTAGAAATCTTTGGGAAAGATCTTAAAGTAGTTTAGTAGTTACTGCTGGAACTTGGTATAGTCTTACTGTACCGTTAATGAGAATTCCACCAGGAAATAATTTTCCAAAATTCAGATACTAATCAGGTTTCAAACACTGAGCTTTTTTTTCTTTACTAATGTTAGAAGATTTGAATCAACGTGCGTACATGCTAATGCGCATCTTTTTTTGCAGGTGTTAGTAAAATGGCCTTTCGTCATTTAATTGAGTTCACGTATACGGCAAAATTAATGATACAAGGAGAAGAAGAAGCCAATGATGTATGGAAAGCAGCAGAGTTTCTACAAATGCTAGAAGCTATCAAAGCCCTTGAAGTCAGGTAATTACTTTCTTAGCAACACACAGATAGTATATTCAGTCGTGTACACCCTGTTAGCCAAGAATTTATTATATGTGTTATGCCATAAAGCACTGACATTTTAAAATTAAGAATATTTAAGGATCTGTAAAATTCTGGATATTGATTGCTCTTTCTCTCACACTTGATTTCTTTGTCCTTACGTAAAAACTGCTAAGGTTAACTAAAGTAGCATGTTTTGTATCTAGTAAAATAAGGAGGACTAGGCAGCTAGGAGTTGTCTAGGTCCCTATAAACTGTTTTGTTGGATTTGAGTTGTTAATTGCACCAAGCCTTACTCTAAAAAAGTTTTGGCTTACCAAAGTTAACCTAGTACTGTTTAAAAATAAGTGGGGAAATGGATGAAGATTAATAGACCAGATGGGGGCGATAATCAGTGAAGTTAAAATATGGTAGCCAGTATGCTGCTGTTTAAGTTTGTTTACTTGCTAGATGGGCTAAATCTAGCTCTGAACTCTGAAGCACCTAGTGCAAGAAAAAGGAAAGAAAAAATCTTAAGTTAGATTATTCATGGTTATGAGAACAAATCAGTTGCTTAGGAGCCATTCCTGGTATTAAGACAAAATTTCTCATAGAAAGTATTAAGAAAACATTCAGTGATGTAATGAATAAAGATTTCCAACACCTTACGTGATGAATAGTGGCACCGTAATATGGTGACAGAACAAGAACTCTGAAGTCTGGCTGCCTGGGTAATATCCTAGCTCTACCACTGTGTGGCCATGATGAAGTTACTCGATCTGTCAGTAGCTTGGCGTCCTCATCCGTCAAATGGGGATAATGGTGCTTTCTACATAGGATTATTTGTGAGGGTTAAATGAATTAATACATCTAAAGTGCTTAGCATGGTGTCTGGCATATAGTACTGTAAATGAATTGGTCTTATAATTTTATCTTCTGGCTCTCTTTCTTATCATAACCTTAGTAGAGGTCATTCGCATAACACTAAAGTGCATTTTGGTAAAATCAATTGCAAATGGGACAGAATGATTCAGTCCAACTCACTGGTGTGGTTCAGTCAAAAGATATAATTTAGAATAATTCTAAGAAATAATTGAACAGTAATCATCCATAAGTACCATTTCTCCTAATGAGCTTTTAATTAGTTTGATGATGGAATTCAAGATTAAACCAAGAGTGGTGTGTATGTATTCTCTAATGCCTAGTGCCTGGCACACAGTAGGTGTGTGATATACATTTGTGAATGGATGGCTGGGTGCATGCCGATTTCAACCAAATCAGTACTCTCCATTAGAGCTGAGACGTGGGTAATAAAATTGAGGCGTGTTGAGGATATATATCTGATGATGTCATACCTTTTCAAAATGGAACTAAAGGGAATACAAAATGGATGGGACAACATCAGATTTGTGGTTAAATCCTGGATGAAAACCTTTTGGAAAATGTCCTATCTGTGTGGTCCCCTTGCTGCTTATAGTAGTGAGTAGTGTCTCACTGTGGGGAAAGTCCTTGGCAGCAGAACAGTGGAACATATTCTGACAGTACCCTAGGTTGGATTTGGGAGGGTTAGGAATTGAGTTCATGTGTATAGTTATTGGAAGATGAAGGTAAGAACAACTGGGCACAGCTGTTTTCCCAGGCTTGTTTATTTAGAACCGTTTAGAAGATTTATTATTATAAGAGTGGGATCTTTACAGTAATTACAACCATAAGTGAGTGCTATTCAGTATAAATACGGTAACATGTTGAATTGTTTTCTTGAACCAGTTAGGCATGCAGTATACTCTGAAGCGTTCTTTATAGACAGCAGCATTATGTATTGGCTGTTTATAATAGTGAAGTTTAGGAATAAAAATTAACTTAGTTGTGGTTAAATTGACTGGTTCAGGCAACTCTGTATTGAGATTATTATATAACCTTTTGCAGATACAAAAGGTGAATTAGGTGCTCTTCTCACATTTGCAGCATGCAAGTATTTTTGGAATATAGTGTCAACTTTTTGAATGACAACTGAAGAAAGTATGAGGACCTTATTTTGCTTTGCTGGAGTTGCATTATTGTTTATTTGAAGCTGTGTAGGAGAGGGTTCTTGATATTTGTTAGGAAGCAGCAGTTGCCTTATAGATTTTTCCTCTCCAGCCTGTTGAGGTGTAATTTACATGTGTAAAACAATTCACCAGATTAATATTGAGTTTGAATTTTGGCATTTGTATACAGTGGTGTAATCACCACCATAATCAAGACATGGGAACATTTCCATCATTCTAAGTTTTCTCATGACTCTTTAGTCAACCCTAATGCCCCGCCTCAGTTATCCACTGATTTGATCTTTACCACTGTAGTTGTGTTTTATTTAGAATATCATATAAATGGACTCCTACAGTGTAGTTTTGTGTTTGACTTCTTTAACTTAGCGTTATGTTTTAGAGATTTGTCAGTGTTGTTGTGGGTATTAGTATTTCATTCTCTTTTATTCCAAGTAGTAGTCCATTGTCTGGCTGTGCCACCTGTTGATAATGTTTCCACCTATTACAAATAAAGTGGCCATTCATTTCTTAGTAAATACCTAGGAGTGGAATAGCTGGGTTGTATAGTTTAATTTTTTTTAAGAAACTGCTAAACTGTTTTCCAAATTGTTGTGCCGTTTTACATTCCAACCTGCAGCGTATGAGAATTCCTGTTGCTCCACAGCCTTGCTAATTCTTGGTATGATCAGGCCTTTTCGTTTTAGCTGTGCTAGGAGGTATGTAATGGTTTTAACTTGCAATTCCCTTACAACTAATGATGAGCATTATTTCATGTGCTTTTTTGCCCATGTGTTTATCTTCTTTGGCAAGGTGTCTGTTCAGATCTTTTGCCCATTTTTAAATTGGGTTATTGTCAAGAACTGTGAGGGGGCTGAGATTTTATCCTGTTTGCAAGCTGTAAGTTGGCCTGCCAGTTCTTTTGGATGCTGGCAGAAGACATGAGATTCCTCAGTCGGAGAGAAAGGACTTCATTTCTCTGACAGCATAAGGAGCAGCTTGAGCTCCATGCTCATATCAATTTTTCTTGCCCTCCTCGGTCCCCACCCAAATCCCACAGGGGTGACAACAGTGGCCTAGGTGTGTGCTGTACTCCCAGTGGTTTGCATGACATTTGAGGAACACCTGGCTTTAGGAAACCCAAGTTTTTTAATAATGAGCGGCAAGCAAACCAGCCCATAGGGGCCATTATCTTTATTATACTGGGCAATGAATGAACCTATCCTCCACTGGAGAAGACAAGCATTCTCTTCTAAGGCTATTTGCTATACAAACAACCTTGAAAAGATCCAGAACAAAAGGCTTTCAGTGTCTTTGTTTATAGGACCTACAGAAACATGAGGGATCCATGGAGAGTTATCTTACGACAGTATCCTTGTTTGTGTTATTTTAGCTTCTGGTAAATTTTTCCTTGAGTCTACTACTCTGTGACCATTCTGATAAATCTGATCAATAGGGACTGGGTCCTAATCCGTTCAGGTTTTTTTTTTCCCCCCCACACCGGATTTAATTAAGGCAACTATCAACAGAACTTGAAGCAGCAGGATGTGGCCATCCTGCAGTGCTGAGCTTAACCATCCATTCCCCTAAGGTCCTGGACTCAACCAACTGAATAAATCCCTAGAAAGCCAGGTAGCTTTTATGTTTACTCTCTGTGTTGATTTTTTTACTTAGCCCTAAGCATTAATCCAAGTATAGCAGGATCTTTTAGCACTTGCACAGTTTCTGCATTGGCCCACTGGGAGGAAGCCTAGGGCTAGTCTATCATCCATAATAACCCTAACCGGTGATTGGAGGCTAACATGAATGACTTCCAGGACCCAAGTGGTGTCATTGATCACATAGGCTTAAGTCAGGCACAAATTTTGTATCACCTTTTTAATTTGGATGATGCCCGTTTAGGGAAAACTACCCATGGAGCACACATAAATAACAAGTCAGTTATTCTTCTAGGAAACTCCCCCAAGTACCCAAAATTTGCCTTGTTTTGGAGAGATCAGTCACCTGGGAACTAAACTGATCTATTAGTGGTGTTTCCTTAAAAACTAGATGATCTCTTCTACCCACCCCTGAAATGCAAGTCATCATACTTTTGGGGAGGGAAGTTAGTACCTGGATCTTGTACAAGAAGTACAGTCCCAAGGGCATATAGGTGGGTTGGAAAGAGTGTTGTTCATCATTCAGGGGCACAAGCCTCAAATGTGGCTTCCCCCTTTCCCTGACTAAACCTAGTCCTTGTTTTTTGGAGGGGTTGTCTGAGGGCAGTCAGTTTGTCGTGCACACTTGAATGCCAGTTGAGTGGTAATTATCCACCTCATGAACTGACCTCGGCTTTGGGAACAGTAGTGGGGCAAATATGGAACATGTAGGAGCTTGGCCATCCCCTGCTGTTTCCAAAAGACTTCTTGGTATAGTTAAGGGAAATGATCATCAAATCATGGTCAGTCATTGGATAAGGGAGGACAGATCCAGCAGTTGATTTAAAGTTGCTTGTAACAGTTGGGGAGAGCTGCATCAGAGCATTTTCCTACCAAGGAAGGCTATAGTGGCGGTTCTAAAGGACAAAGACCATTAATCCCTTCCTCCCCCATACCTCCTGGAGTCTAAGATTTTCTCTTCTCAGGTGTCAGGGTTGTTGCTCTCCCTTCGCCTCTGTAGAATCATTGTGTCCCATTCTAGTAGCTACAACTTCACCTCTTTTCCAGTCATTCCCTCCTCTTACCCAGATCTTTCATCCAGAACAGTGAGGGACACAAAGGCATTTTCATAAAACTTAGAGACCCATTGTATCTCCCACTTTGACTTACAAGGGCCACTCTTTTTTTTGTATTTAAGATTTTATTTATTTATTTATTTTTTAAACTTTTTTTTTTTTTTAAGATTTTATTTATTTATTTATTCAACAGAGTTAGAGACAGCCAGCGAGAGAGGGAACACAAGCAGGGGGAGTGGGAAGAGGAAGAAGCAGGCTCATAGCGGAGGAGCCTGATGTGGGGCTCGACCATAACACCGGGA
Source organism: Ailuropoda melanoleuca (assembly GCF_002007445.2). Taxonomy (NCBI): domain Eukaryota; kingdom Metazoa; phylum Chordata; class Mammalia; order Carnivora; family Ursidae; genus Ailuropoda; species Ailuropoda melanoleuca. The sequence continues at coordinate 113,924,514 of NC_048220.1, read as the reverse complement.
TCACGCCCTGAGCCGAAGGCAGACGCTTAACTGCTGTGCCACCCAGGCGCCCCAAGATTTTATTTATTTGAGAGCGAGTGAGCATGAGCTGGGGGAAGTGCAGAGGGACAAGCGGACTCCACACTGGATCTCCGGACCCTGAGATCATGACCTAAGCCAAAACCAAGAGTCGGACACTCAATTGACTGAGCCACCAAGGCGCCCCACAAGGGCTGCTCTTAAGTGTACTTGGCAAGCAGTATATTCAACCAAGTGGTCATTATTTTTAGGATCTAAGATGATGTCAGTTCAACAAGGGAATCCAGATGACTGAACTGGAATTAAGTTTGAATCTGCTAAGCCCACTTTTGACTGGGCTGTCACCTGGAAGAGATACCAACCAGGCTGTGCCAGGGTTGCCATTGCAGGGGGAAAAAAAGGATTGTGTCTAAGAATAGTTAGGGCAGAATTCAAAATTTCCAATTAGGTTTTGTCTTGATCATTATCCAGGAAGCAGCTGAGAAGAGATGGTCCCTTTTTGGGGACAGCAGAATTCGATGACCAAACTACCTTACTTAGATTTTTGGACAAAGAGGAGATGAGGGAAGTAGAGTCAGAAATCTTCCTAAGTCAGTGTTCGAGGGGGCTTTTGCAATGCTCTACATTATCTATATGTGTGGATGGTAGGGAGCTTGCAGGGTTCTCATCAGTACCTTGCCTGTCAGCCAGTTATTGAGTAGCTTTAGGCACAAAATTATCAGATTGCAGATGATCCAGACACCTAAACATACAACGCAGATTAGTCTTAAGGGCCAGAACCAGCAGATCAGTCTGGAAGAGCAGCACTATAACCTTAAAAAGTGTCAGCAGTGGTGAGACAGTACTTATAGCCCTGGGATGGGGTCAGAGGTCCAGTGTAGTCAGTTTTCAGGAACAGTCAGAGACAGTGCTCTGCAAAATGTAGCCTCCTTCACCATGAGACAAATAGGCCAGCTTTTGGTGGGTGTCACAAGTCTGGCATCCAGTGGCAGCTTCTATATCAGAAGCATAGGATCTTTTATTCTCAGCCTGTAATGGTGGAAATGTCACCATGTTCAGAATAATACTGGATCTGGGGGGTCAGTGATGGAAGTGTAGGCAATGCAGGCTCGATCAGCTTCATTCTGCTTAGTATCATTAGAGATGCCCCTTACTATGGGCATCTGAATCAGTGATTCAGATAGTTTGATCAGCAGCTGCCTATTTGTTTGCACAGTTGTGGTCCTGAGGATAGATGTCTTTAATCAGCCAAGATTTCCAGCTCTTCCAGTCAGCTAGGTCATTGGCAGCAGCCCAGGAGTCAATATAATATGGTTCATTGTGGAGAATGTTGTCCAGGGCTGTGAAGAAAGCTTTTTTGAGTTCTGCCCTCTGAGCACAGCGACCACATCCACTTTTGGTTTTGCGTAGTTGGTGCTAAAGCTGAGCATTTGCCCCAGCCCAGGGAACACCATCAGTCTTGAGGTTAGTCAAACCATCAGTGAATTAAAGACCTCATTGATGTAGCGGCTTTCTTTGGGCAACAGAGTCGGGGGAGCTACCGTTTTTTTCATGTAAAGCCAAGAGGTTAACTGCTTTCTTGAGTGTCTTACTGCTTTTCTTTTCTTTTCTTTTCTTTTTTTTTTAAGATTTAAAAAAATTTTTTTTAACTTTTTTTTTTTTTTAAAGATTTTATTTATTTATTTGACAGAGCACAAGCAGGGGGGAACGGTAGGCAGAGGAGATTTATTTATTTATTTTAGAGTGAGTGAGTGAGCAAGTGAGTGGGGGGAGAGACAGAGGGAGAAGGAGAGAGAATCTTAAGCAGATTCCCTGCCACGTACGGAGCCCAACTTGGGGCTCCATCCCATGACCCTGAGATCATGATCTGTGCCAAAGTAAGAATCAGACGCTCAACCGACTGAGCCACCCACACGCTCCTTGAGTGTCTTATTTCTATTTGACAGGTGAGACTTGGCATGTTTTACCTTGCTAGTTGTGAAGTCTTAGTTGATGCACTCCCAAACGGCAGTCTCAGGCTAGAGAGCCTCAAAGCCTCAATGGATCAGGCATCAGTTTCAAGAGCCCAAAAACAAGCTAATCCTTTCTTTTCAAAGGAAGTGTACCTTGTAGTTGTGTCAGGGAATTGACAGGTACAAAACTGAAGGTATACCTTGTGGGTGGAGCCTGACTCCCTTTACCAGAAGCGGTAATCTGCAAAAGCATCAGTCTCAAAGACTTCTAGTTCAAAGGGGCCATTAATAGTTGTAGGGTCCCCAAAACAGAGAATGTGCCACAGCTTGATGGGCAACTTCCAGTGCAACCTTTTGGTTGGAGCACAACTTAAAAGTTCCTGATTTGCAGATAAGTTGATATAAAGAAGAAAGAATGCCCAAGTGAGGTACATGCTCTCTCCAGTATGCCCCAAAATTCAATAAGATGCTGATCCTCATTTTTAATAGGGAGAGGGAGGAGGTAAAGAGATAGTTTATCTTTTACTGCTGGAGGGATTGAGTGTTGTGAATCCACGTGCTTAGTTCCAAGAAATTTCACTTTATGAACAGGCCTCTGAATTTTGTTGAGGATTTATCATCAACACCTGCAGTAAGAGCTTTTTAGATAGACTTCTAGCTTGCCAGTCAACAGGACATCAATAGATTGTAAACTTTAGACATCATAAGATAGAGACACTTGTGCTAAACCCTGACCAGCTGCAGGCGTTTATTCCAGTAACTCTTCACTACCTGCGGCTCTTTCCATTTGGGACAGTCCATCTCTGGTGCTTATAGAATAGGGCAGTGTAAATACCATACCAGTTGCTGCTGTACATTCAGATGTCAAAGCAACAATAGTAGGTAGAATCAGCTCCACCCACAGGGTTAAGACACCCTCCCTTTCCTGCTATGAACCTTGCCCAAACCCCATTAGTTGAATGTAAGTACTGCCTTTCCCTGTGGTAGGATGGTGAGTTGGACACCTGAATCTAACAGAGCCATGAAAGTTTGAGTCTCATTCCTGAGTTTCCCTCCACATCTTTGGATGGGTATATGGTGTCTTCCCTATACCCTTGGGAACAGGGAGACCTTGGCTTCACCCCTAGTTATCTTCCTCCAAGCAGGTTAAGTTAAGGTATGGGGGAAGGAAGGTAGAAGAGGAAGAGATATGGAGGGAGAAAGTGATTGCATGCTAGTGAGCAAGGCATATTTACTTTTGGTTTCTTTTTTTTTCTTTTTTTCAAAGATTATATTTATTTGACAGAGAGAGAGATAGCCAGCGAGAGAGGGAACACAAGCAGGGGGAGTGGGAGAGGAAGAAGCAGGCTCCCAGCAGAGGAGCCTGATGCGGGGCTCGATCCCAAAATGCCGGGATCACGCCCTGAGCCGAAGGCAGACGCTTAACAACTGAGCCACCCAGGCGCCCCAACGACTGAGCCACCCAGGCGCCCCTATTTTTGGTTTCAAGCAGATGATAGCTGCGTGTGGCTTGACCAAACAAATCTCAGGTGTTTTCGGTCCATCAAAAGCCCTCTATCAGCCAGTAAGGTCATTATTACTGACACCATCTATTTCAGTTTTGGGGATCCCTTGATTCAACTGCCTTGTCCACATTGCTTTTCAATTGAGGCCATAAGATTTTTTTCCTGAGATTTATTTGTTGGAGAGGAGGATGATGAGCACACGAGCAAGGGGAGGGGCGTAGGGAGAGGGAGAAGATCTTGAGCAGAATCACTGCTGAGTGCAGAGCCCAACATGGGGCTCGATCTGAGGACCCTGAGGTCATGACCTGCGTGGAAATCAAGAGTTGGATGCTTAACCCACTATACCACCCAGGGACCCCAGGGCCCCCAGGGCCATAAGATATTTATGCCTTTTGGCTGACTCAGAGGACTTGCACACTGGTGGCTTTTTAAAAAATCCTGGACATTTGCTGCCCTGTTGTCATGATAACAGCTCTTGTGTTTTTACCTGGTTCAACATAAAGGATAGGAGGATTTTCAGGAGGCCTGACCACAAGAATTTATGTTGTTTTGGATTCTTTTCTTATTTCCCAGTGGCTCATCTTCATCAGCATTATAAACCCAAGTGGCAGGAAGACTTACTAGTCAGTGCGTCACTACAGGAGTTGGTCTCAAAGAAATCTCCCCAAGAGCACCATAGCACTCTCATGGCAGCCAGGACGTACTACAGAAAAAAAAAAAAACCCTGAGACCTTTTACAGTCCTCTCCACATGGATCTAAGGTGGACATGACAACACTGCAGGAGAGGCGAACCCTGTGATGGCCCGGGTGTTGCCATTCTTCTTGACGAGAGCATCATGTTGCCCCCCATCTTTCACGTGTACCAGCCAAAGTTCTAATTACTCATTTCTGTTAGTAGCAGTTGCAAATTTCCCTCCTGTCACCCTTAGTTTAGGTAACTTGTGTAGTGGAGCAAAACCTTCTGTCTCTACCCCTGCCCCCACCGTGAATCTTAGTTGTTTTGATGGGTTAGACTTAAGGCTGACCACCAGGTTGGCAGGGAAGTCCTCCCCCAACCCTGGGAGAGTTTGCAGCACCAGGGAACCATTGTAGCAGCTGTCCTTGAACTTACTGCCCAGTACTCATCCTGCAACTTCTCAGTTTTTCCTCATTATAGGTGTTTCAGTTTTCTGAGGCTGCCATAACAAAGTACTACAAACTGGGTCCAACAGAAGTTTATTGTCTCGCAGTTCTGGAAGCTAGAAATCCTAAATCACAGTGTTGGCTGGGCCATGCTCCCCCAAAGTCCTCTAGAGGAGGATCCTTCCTTGCCTCTTCTCGATTCTGCCAGCCTCAGGTGTCCTTGGCTTATGGCTGCATGACTCCAGTTTTTGCCTCCATCTTCATTCACTTTGCTGTCTTCTGTCTCTCTCTCTCTCTCTCGTGTGTGTGTGTGTGTGTGTCCAAATGTACCTCTCCTTATAAGGACAGAGTTGTATTAGAGTAGGGCCCACTCTAATGACCTCATCTTAACTTGATTACCTGTGTGAAGACTGATTTCCAAATAAGGTTACGTTTACAGGGATCAGGGATCAGGACTTCAGCATACCTTTGAGGGACACAGTTTAACTCATGGAGTAGGCAGTTACATGGAAGATGATGCATTGCCCAGTTGACCATAGAGTTTGGTCAACATTTTTACTGCCAGCTCCAATGGACTTCCTCACATCCCATTCATTATTTGGTTTGTGGGGTCTCATCCTTTGTCTTCCAGAAAACGTTGTCTTTTTTGGCATCTTGTCCTTGTTGCCAAAACCTGGCAAGAAGTGTGACGGATCTGAGATTTTATCCTATGTGCAAGCCAACAAGTTATACTGCATAGTTTCATGGATGCTGATAGAAACGAGACTGTTAAGTCAGAAAGATTTTAGTTTTTGCACAGCAAGCAGCATGAGTTTTATATTTATGCCAGTTTTCTCTTCTCCCCCAAAGGGGTGACATAGAGTGGCCCAGGTGAGTCCTGTGCATCTAGTTGGTTTACGTGTACATCACAGCCGAAGAATCTCCAGCTTGGGAAGCCCACATCTTTGATAATGGGCGGCAAGCAAACCTGCCCAGCTGTCACTCCAGAGGGAGCTACACTCTCTTTCCAGGTTGCTGGCTGTACTTCAGATAGCTTTGAAGAGAGTCCAGAAAAAAAGCTGTCAGTGCAGGAGACATGCAGAAACATGAGACTCATGGATAGTTGTCTACCAGTAGTTGTCTTCTCTTACTGAGGATATTGGATTGTGAGAAAACTTCTTACACTGTCTATACAGACCTTTGTAGATGTACGTGTGCACATGTTTTGTCCTGGTCTGTGACTTGCCTTTTTGTTTTGTTACTGTTTCAAAGGGCAAAAGTTTTTAATTTTGATGAAATCTGTCAATTTTTGCTATTAAGTTTTCTGCTCTTTACATGCTATTTAAGAAATCTTTCAGTAGCCCAATTTTACAAAGATTTTCTCCTACTTTTTTTTTTTTTTTTTTAAAGATTTTATTTATTTGACAAGAGATAGAGACAGCCAGCAAGAGAGGGAACACAAGCAGGGGGAGTCAGAGAGGAAGAAGCAGGCTCCTAGCGGAGGAGCCTGATGTGGGGCTCGATCCCAGAACCCCGGGATCATGCTCTGAGCCGAAGCCAGACGCTTAAGGACTGTGCCACCCATGGCGCCCCTCTCCTACTTTTTTCTTGAAGTTTAATAGTTTTAGTTCTTATGTTAAAGTTTGTGGTCCATTTTGAAATAATTTTTGTATGTATGATTGAAGAGTGATGGTTGAGGTTTATTTTCTCCATATAAAGACCAGTTCTAGCACTACTATTAAAAGATTTTCCTCCATTAAATTATCTTGGAACCTTTTTTTCAAAAATCAATTGAATAAGTCGGTCTACTCCTGGACTTTACTGTGTTCCGTTAATCTTCACGTCACCAGTATTGAATCTTAACTTACTGTAGCTTTACAGTAAGTCTTGAAATCAGGTAGTATTAAGTCTTCAATCTTGTTTTTTGCCTTCCCATAGAAATTTTACTATGAGCTTAACAGTTTCTTCCCAAAAGCCTGCTAGGATTTCCACTGACCTTACGGATTCTTAAATCCATACATTATGTATTTCAGGAACAAAGAAAACTCAGCTCCACTAGAGGAAAATACCACAGGAAAAACTGAGGCAAAAAAAAGAAAGATTGCAGAAACTTCAAATGTTATCACTGAGTCATTGCCCTCTGCAGAATCAGAACCGGTTGAAATTGAGGTGGAGATTGCTGAAGGCACAATTGAAGTGGAAGATGAAGGCATCGAAACATTAGAGGAAGTGGCTTCTGCCAAGCAGTCCATAAAGTACATTCAAAGCACAGGTTCCTCTGATGATTCTGCTCTGGCACTGTTGGCAGATATTACCAGCAAGTACCGTCAAGGTGATAGGAAAGGGCAGATTAAAGAAGAAGATGGTTGTGCATCTGACCCCACAAGCAAACAGGTAGAAGGTATTGAAATTGTGGAACTTCAGCTGTCACATGTGAAGGACTTGTTCCATTGTGAGAAATGTAACCGTTCATTTAAATTGTTTTACCATTTTAAGGAACACATGAAATCACACTCCACTGAGAGTTTCAAGTGTGAAATATGCAATAAAAGGTATCTTCGGGAGAGCGCATGGAAACAGCACCTCAACTGTTACCACCTTGAAGAAGGTGGAGTCAGTAAGAAGCAAAGAACTGGGAAAAAAATTCACATATGTCAATACTGTGAGAAACAGTTTGACCACTTTGGACATTTTAAAGAGCATCTTCGAAAACATACAGGTAATTAGCAAATCCTTTATGTTAAAAGTATATTTTTCCTCATTGACTGTAAGTCTGGGTATCTAATCCTTTTTTTTTAATTAGTACCACAGAAGCCATCTCCTGTATTTTCTCATATGCAGGCTGAGCTCACATTGTTCTCATGATCCTAGTTTGTTGAAATATTGATACTTTAAAAGCAAAATCATATCAAGTTTGAAAGTAGTTACTCTTACACCTTGCCAGTTTTTGTTTTTAAAAGAAATACACAAAACACATTTTGTGATTATTTACTAAGGATCATAAATTATGAAATCCTAATTATAGGGAAACTTCACTATTAGTATTTTTACGTTTCCTGTCATTTATACATTACGTAGATAATTACATTTGCAAACAATCCCTGGCGTGTTTGTAACTTTGCATACATGTGGTCACCTGTTTTGATCTGGTAGCTAGGTACCCACACCTCTCCCAAGAGCACACAGTGTCAGGACTGATGGACAGCCAGGAGATGAGAAAGGTCAAGTCTTTTACTGCCCTCCTCCTGGGAGCCCTCTCAGGCATGCAGGAGCGATCCCAGGGAGTCTCACTTTGGGCCTCTGGTTGTTAGATTTCTGCATCCATCCCCTATGCCTCTTTTTCCCCCTGTCAGATTCCCTGTCCTTCCACTTCCCAGGCATTCTTTGCTAAGTCTGCTGTGTCACACACACACGAGCTACCACCTGTGACTTGAATCTTGTGTGTGGGGAGAGCAGTGGGTGTGGTGTGCTAAGTGTCAGACTCTAGACACTTGTTCCTAGGTTCTTCTGTGTGGTGGCTAAAGCTGTTTAGACTGTTTAATACAGTGAATACAACATAGGTATTCCATACTATTCAGTGTTTCTCTGCTGGAGTTTGGAGAATTTCAAAGAAATTTTTTCATAGATCCTGTGCTGTCCTGAATTGCTTACTGCATACTGGTTGAAATTGAGGAAATGGGTAGATTCAGATAAATGTGGTATCCCTCACTTTTAAATGCTTGGTATCAAAACTCAGGGACTAAATAAATGCTCGATATCAATATTTAGTGGTTACATGAAAGAGAATCTCGTAGTTAATTAAGTCTCCATATAGATTTAAAAAGCTTTAGGGTACTAGTTTGGGTAATTAATAGGCGTTTATGAAATCTTTTGGGAAAATGCTTTCTGATTTCCAAACATGTAAATATACCTATTGTATATTTAGAAACTGCCTATAGGAATATTTTTTGGTCCTTAACTATTCATCTGTTTTAATGTAGATTAGCTTTGCAAAGCGCTTGCTATACAAGCAGCACATTAAATTAGTAAATAAATGTTACTTGGTAACTAGTATGCTTTGATAAAGGGTTTCCAGTATCCTAGCAGATAATCAGTCACTTTTATTTTCGAGCGATGTAAAAGTAGAAGCAGTTGTCTCTTTTATCCAAAACGTTACCTGGTGACTTACCTGTTGAAAAACAGGAACACAGACTATTTTAGAAGTTTTAAGATGTGCTTTCCACATCCTATCCTTTGTTTTTTGGATTAAACAATATAGAGCTAAAGTACATTATGTTGTATGTCTTTATCTTTATAATTATGTGAGATAATTAAGTAGTTAGAAATTATAGAACCAGATGTCCATTGGGAAAATAGTTTAACACATAAAGTGAGCTGAACTTCTGTTGGCATATCTCAATTAACTATACTAGTAATTAGTAACAAGATAGTTGCAGATGTGATCAGTGACTTGGTGAATTCAAGAGGAGCATAAGTAAACAGTTTTAAATTATGCTTATGTTAATAAAGGATGGATCATTTTTTGCTTATAACAAACTCAGTGTAAAGATAAGGAAACGATCCCGTTCCTGTTTCCTGTCTTCGAAATATACATAAATCCCCCTCAGTTTCATATTTTGCATACTTTTATTATTGTTTATTTTATTGTTAGTGGTTTGGTTTCCTCAGTGTTCTTAAAGCATGCACTATAATCTATGGCTTGATGTGCAAAATTTTGGTTGTTATTTGTCCTCTGAATTATTTTGTTTCCATTTGGAAAGTAGTAACAGTAATGCCAACCTGCTAGGTCATGGAGATAAATGTCAGAGTCCCTGCCTTGAGGGAGCTTACTGTTACATTGGGGGAGACAAGAAGCCGTCACATGTGACGGGCTCAGGGCTGGTAGAAGTCAGCACACAGTCTTATGGGAATGCCTGCTTGGGCCGCTTGTTTATGATGGAAGAGACAGGGATGGTTTCCTGGAGCATTCACCCTACAGTTCCTCCCAAAGGAGAAGGAGTTAGCCCGGAGCTGGGCATTCGAGGCACAAGAAATGAAGCATACACAGGCATAGAGGAAAGAGAGATAGCAGCATGTTTGGAGTACTGTTGGTAGGTTATTGTGGCCGCCGGATTGGGTCCAAATAGAGGAGTGACAGGAGATGTAGTTGGAAGAGTTACGAAGGGCTGACCAAGTGGCACGCACTTGGGCATCATGGACAAGGGCAAGGGAGAGAAAGTGATGGAAGATGAACCCCAGATCATGTAGTTATTTTCGTAAATGCTGTAAATTTGGATTTTTATCTTGAAAGACCAAGTCATTTAAAGAAGTTTAAACCAGGATCAGATTTATGTTTTAGAGTGATGACTGGCAGGGTAGATTGGAGTGGGATGAAACCTCCGAGGTCTAATGAGGAAGCTGCTGGAACAGTATAAGCAAGAATGAAGAGTTGAGTAAAGGCAGTGATAGTGGAAGAGGGTTAGAGATGTGAATAACATTAAGTAGGCAGAATCAACAGGCTTTGGTGACCAGTGAAATATGGGAGTGAATCCCAGCTTTCTGGTTTGGGTGCCTACACGATTGGAGGTTTATTAACTTAGAAAAATATAGAAGGGTAAGCACTTTAGGGGTGGGAGGAGATATCAGACATATTAACAGGTTTACCTGTGGCACACCTAGTCTGAGAGAGAACTGAAGGTGGTCTTTAACCATGTCTTCAGATGTTACCTCGTTTCCCAGAGAGGTGGTATGAAATTATAGAAAGAATGTGGATCTGGAAATCCGAATTAGATTCCAGCTCCAGTTTTGACATTTGCCAGTGTGATGAAATTGATTGGTCACTTTATCTTTGGGCCTCTTTCCTCATCTGTGTAAATGTGGGTAATGGTAACCTACTTTACAGGGTTGTGACAAATAAGAAAAAATGGTAAAAGCACTTTGAAGAGTATGCCTTCTACGCATCTAAAATAGAATTAATCTGTTTCTATTTCTAGATTTTACTGAACTTACTAAGCTAATTTTTTAAATAGCAAAGCTCAAATGACATAAAAGCTGAAATGACATGCAGTGATCAGTAGAGAGATCTCTCCAGAAGCATCTACTGTTATCATTTTATTTATCCTTCCCTATCTGTTCTTAGCATTTTTGAGTCACCATGGTTTTGGAAGAAAAAAACAAGAGGCATGCAGTACAGTGTCATGCCATTTCTCTTAAACTCTTTAAATACATGAAAATTCAAGAATCTGTACGTGTTTGTTAGTTTTTTTTCCCACTGTGGCTGCATCGTGTTTCAGTGTATGGGTATGCCGTAATTTACCTATATTGATAGACATTTAGGTTGTTGCTAGTCTTTTACATTACAGACTGTGCTGTAATAATCATACTTGTGCATGTATCTTTGTGTATGTGTTCAAGAACAGAATTGCCAAGTCAAAGAATATGTACATTTTAAATCTTGGTATATGTCATGAAATTACCATTTAAAGAAGCTATACCAATTTATATTTATAGTGAAAAATTATGCACTACTAAAACCACAAAACCTTTTTATTTAGGAGTATCTCAATATTTGAGGAGTTGAAAAGGAGTTTTTGTACCAACACTAATTCTAGATCATAAGATCTAATTTTTTCATCTTATTAACATTATATAAAAAATAAACTTTTTTGTCAGGGAAAAAAACACAACTCAAAGTTACTTAACTAGTATGGAGGTGCCAACTAGGACCTCGTCACTGGGGCCTGTTCTCTGGCGCCTTTTCTCTGTAAGCATCATGGTCTCCCTTGAATCCTCCCTCTCCTTCCCTTATTCTGACTCTCCTTCAGCCTGCCAGTCCTTCCATATCCTTCTCCACCTAGCTTATTGCCCCATTTCTGACTTCTCTGTCTTATCTTGTCCTCCTTGTGTACAACTTGAATCACTTTTTCTTTCATGCTAAGCATAGTCCCTTGGCTTTTGAACTGCACTTGCTCTAAGAAACCTTTTTAAAAATCCTGGAATTATTGCAGTCATTTGCCTCTACTCCCTGCTGAGGACTGTTGGAAAAAATTCATATTAGACCTTAAATTAGGCCTTTTGATGTCTGATTTATATCTTTCTTTGCCAAATTGCTATTCTAGACCTTCAGTCCAGTACTCAAGACCCTGCCCACACCCCACCACAGCAGCTGACATATGTGTCATCTGTCAAAACCCTTCCATCTTCTTTACTTCCAGGCCTATTTGGAAGAATTTCTGTACTGTTTTCATTGACTTGCCTTTCATCCCACCATAGTCTGGCTTCTAACCCCACCACCATATCACCCACACTGTTCTCACTAGAGTTAGTATAGTCCCCTGTTATTGTCCTACCTCACATCTCTTCAGTTTGGCACTGTTTATTGCCCTCATCTTCCTGAAATTTCTTAATTTCCCTCAATGTTCTTTCTTCTGCTTCTGACTATTCTGATTCTCTTGTCTTTGCTGCCTCATTTACCTGGTGTTTTAACTGTGTTTCGTTGAGTTCTGTCCTTGATTCTGTTAGCACATAATATACTTAGAGTTTTAACCACATCAGAGGTTTTTATTGCCACCTAAAGTAACTCCTTATCTGTTTATCAGTCCGTTCTCTATTTGGCTTCAGATTAGTCCATAAAGCTGTTTACCAGACTTTTCCACCTTGAGTACCTTCAAATCAGCGGATAGAAAACTAAATTTATGGGGCGCCTGGGTGGCACAGCGGTTAAGCGTCTGCCTTCAGCTCAGGGCGTGATCCTGGCGTTATGGGATCGAGCCCCCACATCAGGCTCCTCCGCTATGAGCCTGCTTCTTCCTCTCCCACTCCCCCTGCTTGTGTTCCCTCTCTCGCTGGCTGTCTCTATCTCTGTCGAATAAATAAATAAAATCTTNAAAATCTTTAAAAAAAAAAAAAAAGAAAGAAAACTAAATTTATAATCTTTCCTAATACACTGCACTCCAAACCTACTGGGATTTCTGTGTTCTTTATTCTGGGTGGCATTCTAAGCCAGAGATCTGGCAGTCATTACTGATACCTTCCCTCCTTACTCCTTACCCACCATGTTGTTTTATACTTCTGTGCCTCTGTCTAGAATAAACTTTCCCTCTTTCCTTCTCTTACTCCATTCCAAGCAGAATACTCTCCTCCTTTAGGGCTGCTGCTGTACATTTCCCATTGCCCTTTTTTCTGAAACAGGCCTTCTGTGGTACATTTCAGGTGTTCATTTCTGTGTATTTCACCTTCATAAAATACTCTGGCCTGTGATAGAGAGTTTTTAAAAAGAAGGACAGTTTATTTCTCTTCATCACCTAGCACACGGTCAGGCACATAGTAAATGCTCAAAAAATGCTTGTGGAATGGATGGTGATGCATTTCCCAAAAACAGAGATTGATTTTGATTTCTACCTAAGGGAAAATACACAACTTTTTAAGAAATGTGAAAACATGACACAGAACTCAGATCCATATTTTATTTCTTCCTCAAAGCACAATTAAAATAATCACGGAAAACTTAGTATTTCCACCTCTAGAAGAGTCTTTTGGATATGGTAGAAACATCTGAATTATACATTCAGAGCTTCCTTTCAAGAAGGTGCTATTAGAATTAACCAAAAAGAAAAAACTTTATTTGCTTTTTCTGTTTTTCTTCATTGGTCAATATAATTTTTTTCTATTGTAATAGGTGAAAAACCTTTTGAATGTCCAAACTGTCATGAGCGATTTGCTAGAAATAGCACCCTCAAATGTCACCTGACTGCGTGCCAAACTGGAGTAGGGGCAAAAAAGGGAAGAAAGAAGCTTTATGAATGTCAGGTATGTGTGGGTGTATTCTGTCCTTAGCAAAGGAGTAGTCTGAAGGGTAGCAGAGTATAGAGTAAAAGTATGGAGCTGAAAGTTGGGAAGACTGAGAGTAAAGAACATCACTGTCTTGATTTTAGAAGGAAGATTAGAATAGGATGTTTTTTTACTTAACCCTAGATGACGCCAGTGTCAATAAAATTACATCCTAAATAGGGGTGCCTGGGTGGCTCAGTCGGTTGAGCATCTGTCTTCGGCTTGGGTCATGATCCCGGGGTCCTGGGATCGAGCCCCATGTTGGGCTCCCTGCTCAGCCGGGTGTCTGTGTCTCCCTCTGTCCCTCCCCCTGCTCATGCTCTCTCTCTCAAGTAAATAAAATCTTTAAAAAAAAAAAAAATACGTCCTAAATAATAGATAATCTGAAATTGTGGTTATTCTTAACTGTTGAGCAATATTAGAATTCGGGAGTGATGCAATGGGGGAGCTGACTAGCTTTGATCAGCTCTTCTTCCATGATTAGTGTATATATAACACAAATAATGTAGTTCTAAATGTTAATATTATGGGAGAAATTATAATATTAGTACTTTATATTTTTTGAATTTATATGACATAAGCAATGAAGGCAGTGTTAAAATGTTTCCCAAAATGTATTTAAGTTGTTAGCTACATCAGCTAAAAGATCAAATAAACAAAGAATTATGAAATCTTAAACCACATTATAAATATCATGTAACATTTTTCAGAAAAATTCAAATTTTTCCTTACAGAGAATAAATGCGTTCATATTTTCCTCAGTTTGAATATTAGTATTATTAAAACCATATATTTGCTTATTTCAGGTCTGTAACAGTGTGTTTAACAGCTGGGACCAGTTCAAAGATCATTTGGTAATACACACTGGAGATAAACCCAACCATTGTACTTTATGTGACTTGTGGTTTATGCAAGGAAATGAATTAAGGAGGCATCTCAGTGATACTCACAATATTTCAGAGCGTCTAGTAACCGAAGAAGTTCTTTCAGTAGAAACGCGTGTGCAGACGGAACCTGTGACATCAATGACTATTATAGAACAAGTTGGGAAGGTGCATGTGTTACCATTGCTTCAGGTTCAGGTGGATTCAGCACAAGTGACAGTGGAGCAGGTCCATCCAGATCTGCTCCAGGACAGCCAAGTGCATGATTCACATATGAGTGAGCTTCCAGAGCAGGTCCAGGTGAGTTACCTAGAAGTGGGTCGAATTCAGACTGAAGAAGGTACTGAAGTACATGTGGAGGAGCTGCATGTCGAACGGGTAAATCAGATGCCAGTGGAAGTACAGACTGAACTTCTAGAAGCCGACTTGGAACAAGTGGCCCCTGAAATCATGAACCAGGAGGAGAGAGAGCCCACCCAAGCAGATGCTGCTGAGGCTGCCAGGGAAGATCACGAAGATGCTGATGGTTTAGAGACCAAATCAACAGTGGATTCCCAAGCTGAAAGGGCAGGGAATGAGAACAGAACACCTATGCCTGTTTTAGAATGAAATAACAAATGAATATATTTTTAAATTTATGTGTTGGATTCTTGAACTGATGATGGGCAGTGTGACTGTCCTTAAACCAAGAGACAAGTGGACCAAAGTTGAAGTTTTTCATGTTGTGCTGAACTGTTTCTGTTGAAACAAACTGATTTCCCCCCACTTAATGCCACAGAGGAGGGATCTTGCCCATAAGTGAATGGGGAGCTTTGAGAAGTATTATTTCTGGAAACTTAAATGGATTATATTCTTATTATACAGTTGGGTACGAATGTATCTATTTTCATTGTGATGAGGGTTCTCCCTTCTCTCTTTCCCAGTCACGTCCTTTCTCAGATTTTTTCCATGTTGTAAAATCAAACATAAAATCATTAGAATACAAATTTATGTATTCTAATGCATGTTAGAAAATTGAATATATAGGAAACACAAGGCTGCATGAAGAAAAGTACATTGTTACTGTGCAGTTAAATTTTGGCTTCCGGCTTTCTTTAGTTTGAACAACCTTCTTGTCTATACTGATAGTCACAGATGTCATCTCTGCAACAGAAACAGAGTGGTGGTGGCAAAATTTCTAGAATGTAAAAAAAAAAAAACCAACCAACCACACCCATGTGCCTTTTCAAAACCAACTGAACTTCTATAAAGTGTGTCTGGTTCTTTCAGAGTTTGTGTTGTAAGGAGCAATGTAGGCAATGCTGTAGAACTTTTATGTTTTTGCTTATAATGGCAACTACCAGTTCTTTTTCTTGGTAACTTAGGTTGAGAAATTTCATTTAATGGCAACTGAAGGGCCATTTCCAACTGGGAAAATTGATTTATATCTGTGGTAAACTTTTTTTTTTTTTTTGATAAAAAGTTGCACTAGTATTTTACCACCAGATGAAAAAAAGATGGGCATCATTTAAAAATTAATGTATTTAAAATAAAGTACAGAGAAAAACATGTATATAATATATCAGGCTTTGTTTTGAATGAATCTTTTCCCCGATCCTTAATGTAAAGAGCTGTGCTATAACTTTTAAAGCCATACAAATAAGAGTGCTAAACTGTGGACTTAAAAGTAGGTGTGTAAATATTTTTAATCAGTATTACTTGGAAAATAAAATATAACATCCACATAAAATAAACCAATATGCTATTTTCTTTACCTGTTAAATATTGGGAGATATTTACATTTTTAAAGTAAAATTTAAAATTATGTGTTCATGACTCTTTTTTTTTTTCTTTTTGATTACTAGTGTAGAAGTTGGTTTGTGGTCAGAGATCTATTCTTATTTTTAGTAAAATGACTGATACATTAAGATCTACATTTCTCGGTATGCACCTCCAATCCCCAAAAATCAGTTCAAAAGAGTGGAAGAAGGAAGAGGTTGGTATTTGCAGTTCTTCCATGGTAGGGCACAACAGCCAATGGAATTTTTTAAATAGAGACTATTTTTAATATACTACTCAACTACTAGTATGTTAAAATTTAAAAGATCAATTCAGGGAGCCTGGGTAGTTCATTCGTTAGGTGTCTGCCCTTGGCTCAGGTCATGATCCCAGGGTTCTGGGATCGAGCCCCACATTGGGCTTCTTTTTTTTTTTTTTTTTTTTAAANTTTTATTTATTTATTTGACAGACAGATGCGAGAGAGGGAACACAAGCAGGGGGAGTGGGAGAGGAAGAAGCAGGCTTACAGCGGAGGAGCCTGATGTGGGGCTCGATCCCATAACGCCGGGATCACGCCCTGAGCCGAAGGCAGACGCTTAACTGCTGTGCCACCCAGGTGCCCCTCCACATTGGGCTTCTTGCTCAGTGGAAAGCCTGCTTCTCCCTCTGCCTGCTGCTCCCCCTGCTTGTGCTCTCTCTCTCTCCCCCCCATCAAATAAATACATAAATAAAATCTTAAAAAAGATCAATTCAGCTTATCCTCATTTGGTAATCCTAATATTAAATGGTATCATATTTATGAACTATTTGAGAGAGAATGGCTTCCCACAACTGGAGAAGTCAAGGATCTAATTAGAACAGGAATAGGAAGTTGAGTTTTTAAAATAAAAAAATTGTATGCAAAAAAAACATTACGCACATTTCTAAGTCTGTTCTGCTTGGCTGTTGGTACTTACTACAAAGCTTACATATATATATTTTTTTCTTTCTTTGAAGTCAAAATACTGATAGAGTTATATTACGTGGAATTTTCAGTTTGCCATAAGATGTTCATGTTCCTAAGTTAGTTGTAGTTCAAAAAGAAAAGAACAACCTGACCGTGGTTTCAAGTATGTAAATTACTAGTTAGTATCTAGTGAATTTTGAATGCCGAAAATAACTCACGATGTGCCCTTTAAGCCAAGGTATGAAGCGGGGTTTATTTTTAAACACTCTTTCAAGACCTCTGACCACAAGGTAGAGATCAGGGACAAAGGCACAACAAGGTGTTAAAATTAACATTTGAGTTTTCAAATTTGACAAGGCCTCTCAAAACAGGTCTGAGGGGCAGGTATAGTTTATTTTACTTTCCCCAAAAGATACAAAAGCTGTATCAATGTGCCCTGAATGCCAGTAATTTGATTGCAGGAGAGTAAAGCTACCCACTGGTGATAAACCTTACGTTGAATAGCACTTTGCAGTTTGCAAAACATTTTCATATTAATAAGACAACTATGAAAAACCAGGATGTATATTTAAGTACCGAAGTGAATATTTTATAACTCCCATTTTACTCCTAGTGGGGTTTTTAGGTCTACAGAGATAGCTGGGCCTTAGAGTGCCAGCCACTGGTCATCACCGGAATCCCAAGTGCACTGCAGAATGATAGGAGAGCCTCCTCTGTCTCCCCTACTCCACTGTTCAAACAGCAGTACTTCTATACTCCCAACACCACCTGGGTGTCCCCGTCACTTCTGACACCAGCCAGCATTAGCATAGACTCCATAAGTTAAGTGATCAATACCACAAGACAGTAGCCAAAAATGAGGCATCCAGGATACCTGTACTTCTGCCCTGCCAACTACAAATGAGGAGTTCCTACCCTTGTCAGGTCAATACACTGGAACAACTTGGAGATGAGAGCACTGCACTTATATGAGTACAGTTTTATTATAAAGGGTGCAACCCAGGGACGTCTGGCTGGCTCGGTCGGTAGAGCATGCAACTCTTGATCTCTGGGTTGTAAGTTCTAGCTCCAGGTTAGGTGTAGAGATTACTTTAAAATCCCTTTAAAAAAAAAAGAAAAGAAACCACCCAGGACCAGCCAAGTGGAAGAGATGTCCAGGACAAAGGGAGTGAGGGGAGGTGGGCAGAGCTTCCATGGCCTCTTGATGCTCCACTCTCCCTGCACATGGATGTGTTCACCAACCTGGAAGTCTCAAGCCCTTAACCTTGTTTACTAAAGTTTCATTACCTAGATGTGATTGATTACATCATTGGCCATTGATGATTGAACTCACTCTCCAGCCCCCCCTTCTGTGGATATTTTGGGGTGTGGCTGATCGTCCTAGCCCTCAAATCATGTGGTTGTTTCCTCTGGTGACCAGTGCCAAGATCACCTCATTAGCATAAACTCAGGTATGGGTAAAAAGTTTATCACAAAAGATGTCACTCAGGAAATTCCAAGGATTTTAAGAGCTCTGTGCCAAAAACCAGGGAAAAGACTGAATACATATTTCTTTTATTATACCACACCTACAATCTGATTCAAAGGAGAACTGAACCCTAATAGGAATACACTTAAAACCCAGAAGTCTTTTGAACGTGTACGAAAACAGAAGGCTCTTACAGCCTTACCAGTTTAAAAAGGCTGCCATCCAGGGCGCCTGGGTGGCTCAGTCGGTTAAGCATCTGCCTTCCGCTCAGGTCCTGATCCCAGGGTCCTGGGATCGAGTCCTGCATCAGGCTCCCTGCTCTGAAGAAACCTTGCTTCTCCCTCACCCACTGCCACTCCCCCTGCTTGTGTGTGCTCCCCCCCACCGTCAAATAAAATATTAAAAAAATTTAAAAAGGCTGCCATCCTCATACACTATTGAAAATGAGAATATTTTTGTGGAAACATAAATGCTTCTGTTTCTGCTACATTCAACTTGAAATTAAAGATTTCGAGACTGGAAGGGGTCTAGACTATTTACCCACTTTATAACTGGAATAAGCCAACAGTACTGAGGCCTAAACGTAGATAAAGTCTACACCAGAAAATTAAGTCCGTTTTAATGTACATCTTCAATTTAACATGGGTTGTTTTAAACCCATGATCAGATAAATGGTCATTAATGTGTTCACATGGAAATAGTGTTTTATAACTATGCCATGCAAAATTAAAAGGAAATGCCTGACCTTAAAAGTTTAACCTGATTCTGTTGGAGAAAACTTATCAATAGCTTTGCATTCATTAGGTTAACTCTGTGTTAGTTACATTAGGAGAGGGGGGAACCTAAGCTCAATCTTTTTCAGAAATAATGTGCTGAGGTGTGCTATGGCTCTTACACAATTTGTCATAAAAGATTTATTCTTTTTAAGATTTTATTTTTTTGAGAGAAAGAATGAGTGGGTAGCATGCGCACAAGCAGGAGGAGTGGCAGGCAGAGGGAGAAGCAGGCTCCCCGATGAGCAAGGAGCCTGCCAGGGGACTCAATTCCAGGATCTGGGATCAGGACCTGAGCCAAAGGCAGACGCCTAACCGACTGAGCCACCCAGGCACCTGCTGTCATAAAAGATTTAAATGAGAAGCAGCAGGAATTTAAAAAACCCTCACCACCACCACCACCACCAACTGATAAGATCCTTTGTAGTTGGAGGCCTAGAAGTGTACTGCTTTAAAATGGTAAACACAGAGGCTGTCATTATAAGTGTATCCTGACCCTATGGGGATATCTTAAAATTTCTCTGTGTTGTATAAACATTACTTCATTAATCCTGTCGACATGTAGGTAGGAAGGCAGCCTGTGAATTCAATATTTTTTTCTTTTCACCTTTCCTAAAACCTAATATCACATAATTATTCACCTAAAGCAATGCCCACCTTGATGGGCATTGTAACCAAAATACAGCCTCGGATTGAAAAATCTCATGACATAACAGCATCATTTATGAATCACTTATCCTATGCTGAGCATTTAGTATTTAATCATCTCAGTGACCTCCTGAGGTAAATATAAACGGGGGAAAGTAAGGGATGGAGGCGATGAGGAACCGCTGGTAAAGAATGGAGCCAGTATTTGAAACCAGGGAACTTGACTCCACCGGCTACAGTCTTGATCACTGAAATACAGTTAACCTTTGTACAAGGTCTCTTTGTGGTTGGCAACACTGGATTGCCCATTCATTTTCTTTTTGGAATCCACGTCAGCCCTTGGTGAGGTTTGGGGTGCAGGGAACAGGAGATCAGAAAAGCTGGCAAAGTACATGCAGCAAATTGTCTTTTGATGTCTCCTTGCCATCTCCTTGCCCTGAGATGACACCTTCTTGGCAATGGCTGTCCAACTTAGTGTGCATCAGAATCTTGTTAAAAATACACATTGCTAGACCCCCACACTCTGAGTTGCTGATTCAACTGGTCTGGATTAGGGCCCCCCAAATGGCATGTCTAACAAGTTCCCAGCTAATACGAGCACCCTTACTCCTGGAATCAGGGTCAATTGGGGAACAACGGGCATAGGGCACTTCAAGGAAGCACAGACGAGTAGCCAGTGGAGTGGACCTTTCTGATGGTCTCTTTTTTATAGTGTAGCCAGGTGTTACTCTAAAAATATCTTGTTACCTATTGTTCATGTTTCATACAAGTAATGGACTGGGCTAAGGCAGCTGTCTTAGATTTTTTAATCTCAAGCAAGAACATTCTGCTTACTCTCAGTAAATAATTGCTTTTTTTGTTTCTAAAATGAAAATGCCACAAAGACAAGAAATGTTAGAGAATAATAAGAAATTAACTGCCAAAAAATCAGGATGCCTGGGTGGCTAAGGTCATGATCCTGGGGTCCTGGGATGGAGCCCCACATTCGGCTCCCTGCTCAGCAGGGAGCCTGCTTCTCCCTCTCCATCTGCCGCTCCCCCTGCTGCTTGTGCTTTCTCTCTTTCTCTCTCTGCCAAATAAAATAAAATCTTTGAAAAAAACCAAAAAACCAGAATAATTGACTAGGAATAGTTATGCTTCTTCTGAGTAACCCAAATATACTTTAGACACAAAATGTTAGCTAATACCTGCTGAGAAGTAAATGCCAATATATGAATTCACTTAAGATACTAGCTGATCATTAGCTGTGGTTTGCGGTCTGGTAGACTGCCTATATTAGGACAGAAACTGTCCTGTGAAATAGTAGTTATCTATTAGATACAGCTGGGAGATACTACGGAAGGAATACTAGTATTCAGTTTAATTTTGCTTGAATTTAACAAATAAGCAGAATGAAATGGTAAAACGCAGATAAATCTTTCTTTACTACAATAAATATTAGTTCTTAAAAGATTTGTATAAAGTGAAGGACAAAAGATGTTAAGAAATACTAATTGTGATTCAATTTTGAGCTGTCAGTTGACCCCCTGCTGTGAAAGGATGAAATTGGCATTCTCATACTTTCACCTCTTGATTTCATTGTATTTGTACCGTTGAGGTAATTTATAAAGCCAGGAATCAGGTTAAACAGCTAATTAATTACAGCTCAAGAGAGAATTAGTGAAATGTAAGTTCGATCAGAAGAAATTACCAGACTATAAAAGCAGTTAAGCAGAAGGTAAAAATCTGGAAAACATGAAAAAAGACACGAGCTAGAAGGAGACATACATAACTTACACATAACATCCGACCGGAATTTCTGAAAGAAAGGTTAAAACATGAGATAGGGGTCATAGTCAAAGAGATGGAGAATTTTTCTGAATTGTTGAAAGACAGGAACGATCAGATTTAGGTAGCACACAGATCCTAAGCAGGATAAAGAAGAGAAATTTTTCTGGAGAAAGATATGCCTTTTGAGTTGCAGATCCAGCCCTACAGTACTACGCAGTCTTAAAACCTTTTCTCTGTCTCCTCTCCCAAGGTTTGTCCAATATCCCTATGGGAGGAAGGGAGGAAGGAGCGTAGGGGTCGGAAAAACCTAGTCCAGGTTCACATTCGGTGGGGGTGCAGTGTACCAGTAACAATGTCCACAAAATGAATAGAATGTCCCTATATGCCCCAGAATAATACCGAACGTGGAACAATCCCTCAGAACTCGAAATAGTAATAATAGCTATTATTATTAAGCACTTAATAGAGGAAGTACTGACTCGTTTGTGGCCCCACCTTCTTAAAGGTTGTGATAAAAGTATCCTTTAACACATTTTCAGGGGGGCTCCTCCTACTAACCGCCCCCAAGCCCATGGACTCCGGGTTAAGGCAGAGTAATTTAACTGTTTGCCAGAAACTTTATCTCATTAATTCTCACAATTCCCAGAGTAGAGATGAAGAACCTGAGGTTAGAAGATGCTTGAAGCCGAACTAGGAGGCAAGGTGTAACTTTGTGTCTCAAAAGTCTAAACTTTGAAACATTGCCAGTGTTTCTCAAAGCATAGAACAGTACCTCCTGTGTTAGAATCATGCAGGGCTGTTCCTAAGAATGTATTTGACTTATTTTCTGCCAACACAATGGAGCAGGGGTTAGAAAACTGAGACTACCTACATTGACTAGGTCTGACTGTTTTCATCAATTCTTTTGAAAAATAATATTTTTTGACACATATGCCCATTGTAGAAAAAAGGAAAAAATGCTGGAAACTATTAAGAAGATCATTTAAATCACCTGTGATTCCACCAGGTTACAAAAAAAATTACTAATATCTAGTGTATTTCCTTCTACTCAAACATATCACAAATTTGTGTTATTCTGCTTTGTAACTTTTGCTTTCACTTAATATGTTGAAAATACTTCCCCATACTATTCAAAACAAGAATTTCTAACTTCTATATACTGCTACATTGTAATCAACCTATCGAATGGCCCTTTCCAGAAGAAAAATGACACTTTTTTCAAGTGGAGGGAATTGGATGAGAAGTCAGTCCTACACAGCTGGGGATCCCAGGACGTCCAAGGGAAGGGAAAGCATGAAGGAAATGTTCTGATTTGAAAGGGACTCGGCCCTAGCAGAGTGGCTGCAAGAGAAATAGTGGTACAGGGGGCTCCTGGGATGGAATCTGGTTAAGGGACTTTGAAAGCGGTCTCTGATGCTGACGTTTTCCTTTTCTGTGATAGCCTAAAGTCTTCAATCACCATCCAAGCCACTAGAATCTAGGATCTATGGTGTTCTATGCGGGCATGATGAGAGGGTCTACGGGAGAGTCTGTGTTAGGTTAGAAGCTTTTGGCTTCTAGGCAGTTTCCGTATGATCTCCTATCCTGTGTTTTCCCATCTTACAGGATTCAAGGAGCATTTTATATTTTTAAACATGTAAAGTCTTACCCTTTACTTTACTGCTTTAGAAAGAAAATAGGAGCACCTGCCTGGCTCAGTAATGCTCCATCTCTGTGGAGCATGTGACGCTTGATCTCCGGGTTGTGGGTTTGAGCCCCGCTTTGGGTGTAGAGATTACTTAAAAATAAAATCTTAAAAAAATAAACTGATGGCATGTACTATTTTAAAGATTGCTCTTAAAAGAAAAAAAAAACCTTTTGTCTTTTAGGAAAGGGCCTTCCTTTAAAGACAAACCCTTCTCACAGAGAACTTTTATCCTACACAAGGAGATAACCACTCTCATCAACCAAGGAAGCAATCATTCCAGGTTGTTTTGGGTTGCTTGCCAATCTCAATGACCAGTCCCTGGAGCTGTCCAAGGTTTTATTTCTTGCTGTTCGTGTTGTTCCTGGCCCCCTTAATCATACAAAGAGGCAGCAGAGTAAGGAAGAAGAGCGCTGACTCTGGAGTCGGACTGCCTGGGTTTGAATCCCAGCACCAGCACTGGACAGCTGTGTGATCTTGAGCAGTCAAGTAACATTTCTGGGCCTCAGTTTCCTCATCTGTCAAAATAGGGATGGCAACAATAGAATACCTAATTTATAAGGTTATTCTGAGGATTTAATCGGTTGCTCTTGTGAAAGTGTTTGTAATAGTGCCTGGCAAATAACAATGAATCTTTGGCTTCCCTAATTTCTACCATAAATGGATTTTAAACTAAAGTTATTTGTCTCCTTAGCACTTTTGCCTTTGTAAATATTACCCCGGCAATCAGGAATACAGAATACGAGAGCATGAAGAGGTGGAAAGAGTGTTTACTGAGCTGTGACTTATGGTGCCTGCTCTTGGCTTTGCCATGAACCAAGCTGTGTGACCCTTGTTGAGATAACTGACTTCTCTGACTTCACTTTCCTCCTCTGTAAAATGAAGGACCTGAACTTCAGTAAATAACCTCTATGCGTTTACTATTCTGCGACTCTCATTCCCTGTTCAACACTCAATTCAGTGACTTGGCTTCCCTGTTTGTAAACTGTAAAAATATTTGGCACCTACCACTAGCCGGAAGGTTATAGCTGGGGAGTGGACAGGAGATTGAGGAGTCACTCCTTAGTGGTAGCAAACGACCCGGACCTAACGTCTGCGAGGGACCCAGGCAGAGAGCGGCATTAGCACTTCTGCAGAGCCTAAACCCTGCCACACTCACCCGAAGGAGCTGTCACGGTTTTTTGTTGAAAACCCCGTTCTGTTGGAAGATTATTGGGTCGCGGTCTCCCAAGGACACGGAAACCTTTGATCAAGAGGCTCGAGCGGCTCATTACGAGGCGTGAGTTGACGAGAGCTGTGCCAACCCTGTTTTGGCCGTGTCGCCGCTTCCCGTCCATGCTGTAGGAGGGACTCTCTCTGCGAGAAGACCAAACCCCCCTCCTCCAGTGTCTGCGATGGGTGTCCCCGCGCCGCGCACCCCCCTCCCTCCAGCCCCTCCTTCCTGGCTGCCATAGAAACCGGCCTACGAGGTCCGGGCCCGCGTCCCGGCGCCTGACCGGCCCCCGGCCCCCTCCCCCGGGCCAGCCCCCCGCTCCCGATTGGTCCTCCGGGAAACGCTGCGGGGCGCCTCTGTCCCCGCCGCAGAGCCCGGGCCCGGGCCAGCGGGCGGGGTTTGCCGGGGCCGCTGTGGGTCAGGTCGGCTGTCCCTGACAGCTAGGGGACCCTCCCGCGCGGCCGCGGCGCCCGCAACCCACGCACCCACAGCGCCGCGCGCACTCCAGCGCCAACCGCACGGAGCTCCTGGCCCCGCGCCGCCGAGCCCGTGAGCCGGGCTCGCCACGAAGGTAAGCGAGGGCCGCGGGGCTCGCAGCCAGCCCCCCACCCGCCCGCCTCTCCTTCGCCAGGTTGCTGACCTGCGGGGGGCGGGCCTGCGAGCGGCGCCCGTGACCCCGGCGAGCCGAGGGGCAGACGGAAACAAGACTGCCGGCGGGGCGGGGGGCGAGCTGGGGTCAGGAGAAGGGTAGGCGCTCCGGGGAGGGGGGCCCTCTCGGGCCGCCCGGCGCGCGCGAGCAGGGGGCGTTGGAGCGGGAGGCGCGGGTGCCGGTGCCGGTGCCTGTGCGGTGTGTGGAGCCCCTGGGTCTGGGCGCGCGTGTGTCCCCGCGTCCCGGCGCCGTGCTGGCCCCGCGTGGGTGTGCGCGCCCGCACCCGAGCCCGGGAGGACTGCTTCGCGCCTCACCCGGCGCACACCTGGCGCGGAAGCGGAGCCCCAGGGCGCGAGCCCAGGTGTGGACAGTTTGTACCGAGCGCTGGGGACTGGCAGTGAGGGCAGTGACAGCGAACAGCACACCCCATACCACGACGCTCCCTAAAGAATCGTGCTTCTTTTGAAGACTGCACAAGTAAGGAAGAGCCTCCTCTCCTCTTCCCGGGGGGCCCTTCAGGAATATTAGGAGCTCCGGGATGGCCAGGAAAGGATGGCAACGGGGTCTTTAAAATGTCGTTTGTGGTCAGCTTTTGCGTGCCTGAGACAACATCTGGGCAGATGGAGAGGTTGCTCTTAGGGCAGCAACGATTCAGTCGTCTGCCCTTTTTTCTTCCCTTCCTTCCCTCCCTCTTCGTCCCCTCCTTGCCTCTCCTCCCCCTACCCCCATCCACCCTCCCCCCGTTTTCGTCCTCCAGAGTTTAGTAGACAAGAGGGCTCTCTGTTAGACCCACCCTCCCCCACCCCATTCCTCATCCCGTTTCAAAATGCGAGCAAATGAACCACATTCTAAGCTCTTACTCGTGCAATTCAGACAAGTTTGGAAATTAAACAAATCGCGTTTGCACTTGAGACCGCGGGAATCCAAAAGAGAAACAAACAAAACCAGACCGAAAAATCTATTCCAAGTTAAGTCAAGATTTCAAGGGGGAATCTAAAAGGAATATTTGTTTATGGCAAAATGGTGTGTGTGTGTGTGTGTGTGTGTGCGTGCGTGTGTTAATGTTTGAAAAATATGTATCACTCAAGCTTGCATCATCGGTATTCAATGTGATTCACAGAAGCGCTTCAAAAGATGGTTTCTGTTAGTGTTGCAAAAGCACTTCTAATTTTGGTTACCATGGTAACCGAAGAAGTCGCCCCGCACCGTTGAGACGCTGCTTGGCTGGAAACAGGAACTGTTCTTGAGATCTGCTCACGTCCCCTCATGTCACCATGGTAATAATAATTGAGCTTATAAGATACTTGTTTCTTTTCCTTAAAGTACTAAAAGCCCAGGCATGTTGTTTTTAAATTTTATCTTTTCAGAGTTTGCAATTTGTGAGACAGACTTCCCTCTCAGACAACTGAGTGCAAACACTGCCCTCCAGCCAATCAGCCCTGCTGGCCCAGCTCTCTTCCCACAGCTCACTGCACTAAGGGGAGAAGTAGGAAGGAGGAGAGTGTTTGATGTTAAAGGGATCCTGGCCTGGCACCACATCTCCCTCCCCATTTAGCATTTAAATCTGGAGTCCTAATTAGCCCTCTAATTAGGAGATGGGGGAATGTGGGTGGGGGTCCCAGAAGGAGGCCAGTGGGGGAAAAGCTAAGTCCTGCTCTCCTTGGACTCCTGTTTTTTGTGCTGTTGAATTTGCCTCATGGGTTTATTTTTGGCATGACCACTGTTCAGTGGTAAGCCTGGAAAACCCTTCAGAGAGGCCTCCTTCTGTGTTAGGAAAAAATGTGGATTGGATATTTAGTTTGAGGTGTGTGCTTTTTCCTAATAACTAAACTGCATTTAAAATAAAGGCAGGTTTGTATGAAATCTAAATTTCCTGGTAATAACTACAGGTAGGCCATAGAGCCCTCTATGCTCTTTGTTTAAGCCTTAGGTTTTCAGTTAAGATGAATTCATCTGGGGGCAGCAGTGGCATCATTCAGATACTTTCATTTTTTTTTTTAAAGATTTTATTTATTTATTTGACAGAGATAGAGACAGCCAGAGAGAGAGGGAACACAAGCAGGGGGAGTGGGAGAGGAAGAAGCAGGCTCATAGCGGAGGAGCCTGATGTGGGGCTCGATCCCATAACGCCGGGATCACACCCTGAGCTGAAGGCAGCCGCTTAACCTTAACCGCTGTGCCACCCAGGCGCCCCTCAGATACTTTCATTAGCAAATGTCGGTGACTTTAAAGAACCATAATTCTTTACACATCCACGATTCCTGAGCAATGAGTCCTGTAAGATCAATTTTGTACATTGATGGCACATGACTGGAAAACTTGAAAGCCTCTAGACTTACAGTTTTAAAAGAAGAAAGAAATATTTCTTCCTAGTTAATGTTTTTCAGCCGAAAGATAGTTACATTTTGAGAAATTTAAAAATTAAAATATAATGTGAAATCCAACTTCATTTTTTGAATCTCATTACAGTATTTCACTAAGGACTAAAAAGCCTTAATTCATTGGCTCCTTTCTTTCAGTTGTTGAGAGGACCAATTGCTTATAAAATTAGTCTCATTCTATTGTTGTCACTGCCTATTGTCATTCTAGAAAAAGTTTTCTAGAATTGAAGTTATATATTTCAAGAGAAGAAAATATTCAAATTACTTATGAAGGCAATAGTCTACAATTTGATTAAGCAGATCACAGCTTCTAAAATTATTTTCTCCCAAGAACTTCAAAGATAGCTCAGCCAGTATTATACAGTGTAGTGCGGAATATTAACCAGTTCTCCAGATGAGCAAGTTGCATTCAAAAGACTCAGGTCATTTCAGCTATCCACATGGAAAATTAAGAGACAAAAATACATGAGAGTCATCTAAGACTTAAAGAAAAATCTGGATGAGAAGACAGACAAGGTAGGAATGGTGAGAAGAATTTAAGATTAGAGAGAAAAATAAAACTGTAGGGAAAAGGAGCCTTCAGGGAGCAGAACACACACAGATTAAGGGAAAGAGGATCAAAGAGAAAGAGTTAGGTGCAAAGAGAGTTGCACAGAAACAAGCAGACACACAAAACCAAGACAGAGAGCAGGAAACTTTAAAAGAACTCTTCATCTTCCAAGGAGAAGAGAGAGCTTGATGCTTTTCCAGAAAGCCCAGGTATCCCACTTAGCAAACTCCTCTGACTTTGTCAGAGAACCTGGGAGGCCTGAGCAGCAGATCTGGGTGCATGCTGGCCCACTGCCTCCTCTTGCATTCAGGCTGGGAGATGAGGCAGCTTTCCCTTCTCCAGGCCTGCCACAGGAGCTGCTCACCATACTGTCTTCCCAGTCCTTAAGTCACCGAGAAAGCCTACATCTCCATTTGTTGGGCTTATTTACTGGAAATAATTTGTAGACACCCTTGATTATGTAATTGTAATTTTTTACTTTAAATTACAAGTTTTGACTTTTAAAAGTTGCTTGTTATCAAATAATGCATTCATCTAATTTTATGAATTAGAGCATTTTAAAAGATTCTAACAAAAATAACAGTCCCCCTCCTTGGGTACAGTCACTCTGCTCTTGGGTGTTTGATCATTTACCCTATTTCTGAGTAATTTGCTTATGTAGCTGGTCTTGATTTATCAGCTTTAGACAGCATCTATGTGCTTTTTCTTATTGTAGGGGTGGATATAGCTCTCTCACTCCACCTCTTCCAACTTCCCTCCCTTTATTTTTGCAACATAGCTGGTGGAAAGAAATCAACCAGGGCACCATTGGCATAACCTTTTATTTGAAAATGCCAGGCATGGGAACGCCCTTAAGAGCATCTGGCTTGGGGCGGGAGGGGTAAATGTTTCCTAGGACTTTAGCCAGTTCAGCCAAAGTTCAGCGAGTATCAGAATTAGTTGATCAAGGATGGCTCTCGGGAAGATGGAGGAATTGCTCTCACAGATTAGCACCCATTGTTTGCATAATTTGGGTTTTATACAAAGGAATGAGGAGGAAAAGTCAGGGGCTAAGTCTTGCGGAAAGGTAAGGAGCCAGAGCTGCAGGGGACAAGGCCTTTTTTGAATGACTTGGTTGCTGCCCTTGGAATCATGCATGCTGCCAGGCCATTTTGCATTCCATTTGTTTCCTTATCACTTTCTGTCTTTTGAAGATGATCAGTGCTCTCACTCATACAGGGTCATACCTTTAGCTCTACTAACAGTTCTTTTTTTTTTTTTTTTTTTTTTAAAGATTTTTATTTATATGACAGAGAGAGAGGCAGCGAGAGAGGGAACACAAGCAGGGGGAGTGGGAGAGGGAGAAGCAGGCTTCCCTCTGAGCAGGGAGCCTGATCTGGGCTCCATCCCAGAACGCCGGGATCATGACCTGAGCCAAAGGCAGACGCTCAACAACTGAGCCACCCAGGCGCCCCTCTACTAATAGTTCTTTTACTCTGTGCATTTGCTTTATGGGACATGTGGGTTTTAAAAGGTAAATTAAAGCACAAAGACAGCAAATTTGCTGTAGACTAATCAATGATGTGCCGGCCAAGCCTAAAATGATGAGGCTTCTTTCATGCCAACTATTGGTAACATGCAAGGTAAATATTTCTCTAGAATGTAGTCTTGTTCACCCTCTCGTTTTGCAGGTGAGGTAACAAATCCAGAGATATTAAGTGTGGGGTCATTTCTCCTGACTCCATGCTGGGCATGGCGCCTAATGTGGGGCTTGAACGTTACCACCTGGAGATCAAGACCTGAACTGAGGTCAAGTTTCAGACACTTAATCAACCAAGCCACCCATGCGCCCTCTCTTGACTCCCTTTTAAACACTCATTCTTTCACCTTCTCTCTCCTTGTCTACCTTGTCTTATATTCTTTTTCTTTTTAAAATCTTTTTTCTTTATTAGAAAGAAAGGTTAGGGGTGCCTGGGTGGCTCAGTTGGTTGAGTGTCTGCCTTTGGCTTGGGTTGAGGTCCAGGCGTCCTTGGATCAAGCCCTGCCTGCATAGAGCCCCACGTTGGGCTCCCTGATCAAAGGGAAGTCTGCTTCCCCCTCTTGCTCTGCCGCTGCCCCTACTTGTGCTCTCTTTCTGTCAAATAAATAAATAAAATCTTTAAAAAAAAAAGGAAGATTATACTTCTCTGTTATAAACTATGTATTATAAAACAGTATATATTCTAGAGATAGCAAGAAATAGTGGTTAAGTCTTATTTACATTTTTTTAAAGAATTTTTTTAAAGATTGTATTTATTTGAAAGAGAGAGAGAGAGAGGAGAGCATGAGCTGGGGGGGGGGTGCGGTGGGGGCAAGGAAGGAGCAGAGAGAAAGGGACAAGCAGACTCCCAGCTGAGCCACGGAGTCTGACAGGGGGCTGGATCCCGTGACCCTGAGTTCACGACCTGAGCCAAAACCAAGAGTCAAATGCTTTAAATGACTGAGCCACCCAGGTGCCCCACGTCTTATTTACTTTAAAAAAATTTTTTTTATAGTTGACATACAGTGTTAATATTAGTCTCAGGGGTACAATATAGCGATTCAACACTTCCGTACGTCACCCGGTGTTCATTACAAGCGCCCTCCTTCATCCCCATCACCTATTTCAACCATCCCCACACCCACCTCCCCTCTGGTAACCATCAGTTTGTTCTCTATAGTTAAGAATCTGTTTCTTGGTTTCTCTCTCTTTTTTCTCCCCTTTGCTTGTTTGTTTTCTTTCTTAAATTCCACATATGAGTGAAACCCTATGGTATTTGTCTTTCTCTGACTGACTTATTTCACTTGGCATTATACTATCTAGCTACATCCATGTTGTTGCAAATGGCAAGACTTCATTCTCTTTTATGGATGAAGAATATTCCATTTTATATACACATACTATTTCTTCTTTATTCATTCAACTACTGATGGATACTTGGTCTGCGTCCATAATTTGGCTCTTGTAAATAAAGCTGCTATAAACAGAGAGGTGGATGTATCCCTTTGAATTAGTGGGGGTTTTTTTGTTTGTTTGTTTTTTGTATTTTGGAGGTTAATACCCACTAGTGCAATTCCTGGATTGTAGGGTAGCTCTATTTTTAACTTTCTGAGGAACCACCATACTGTTTTTCAGAGTGGCTGCACCAGTTCGCATTCCCACCAACAGTGCATTTTTCTCCACATCCTCTCCAACACAGGCATGAGAACTACACATCTCATGTAGTTTTGACTTGTGTTTCCCTGATGATGAGTGATGTTGAGCATCTTTTCATGTGTCTGTTGGCTGTCTGGATGTCTTCTTTGGAGAAATGTCTGTTCATACCTCTGCCCATTTTTAAATTGGATTATTTGTTTCTTGGATGTTGAGTTGTATAAGTTCTTTATATATTTTGGATACTAACCCTTTCTTGGGCATGTCATTTACAAATATCTTTTCCAACTCCAGTAGGTTGCCTTTTAGTTTTGATCATTGTTTCCTTCCCTATGGAGAAGCTTTTTATTCTGATGTAGTCCCAATAGTTTATTTTTGCAGGTGGTCAAATCTTAATTCTGGAAATAGCTTCCTGCATTTGAATCCTGGCTCTGTGACTCACTTACTATGTATGTGACCTTGGGCATGTAATTTGATCTCTGTGCTCACCTTTCTTGGGCATAATAACAGCACCTACGTTCTAGGATTATTTTAAGAATTAAATGAGTTGGTTCATGTAAAACTCTTAGAGTGGTCCCTGGCACACAATAAGTGTCGTCGTTGCTAGTATTATTATCAAAAATACAGAAATGAATGTTAAAATGATAGAAATAATCATTTATAATTCTATCTCTAATCCTATCTTTAGTTTCAGCCAGAGAGATTACGATGGTTAACATTTCAGAGAATTGTTGTTGTTGTTGTTTTGTAGTTAAAAACAAAACCAAAAAAATATTGAGATATTGTACATACAATTTTATTTGTTGCTTTTTCCACTTATCTTTATGTTTTGCTCTTTTCTCCCATGTTTTTGGACAGTCAGTATTCTTCTATGTGGCATGTTTGTTTTCTGTATTGATCCTAACACAGAGCCTTACAAATTACATTCTCAATAAGTACTAATTGTCTGGGAAACCAGCCTTTCTTCTGGACCCTTTGGGCTTGGGACTGGTGTAAAGAGAGGTCCTTCCATCATGAATTTGAGAAGTCCCCCCTGCAACTAAGACTGATCTTATCTTTTCCTATGCAGTAAAAACATTCTGGAAATGGCACCTGAAAAGTGTGGACACAGCAGAATGAAGGAATACTCATGTGGGAAGATGATGGACAAGTATGGGGGTGACAGGGCAAGAACCAGAAGGGAAATAGTGAGGCATGACTCCGTGGGGCCACCAAGCTGGGAGGTGTGGGTCTCTGTACTGCACAGCAAAGGCCAAAAGAAACGTAGGTCTGATGTTTTGGTTTTTCCTTGCAACCTCAGAGATTAGGTGACGCTGGGAAGCCAGTGAGAAAGCTTCTGTGTAGGGACATCTCCTAATGGCTGGCCTGCGTTGACCTCCCTGATCTCCTCTTGGGAGATCTGACCCAGTTTGGCTCTTCCACAGTCCGTGGGAGTCACCTGCCTGCTTTACTCACACAGGACATGTGTGGGCAGAAACAGCCATTTAGCAACACTTTCCGGGTTTTGGAATTAAACCTTGAGCAGCCCCAGTGAGGATTCATGCCTCCTAAGAGCACTGCACGGAGCATTGTGGCAAATTTGTGTTAGTGGGTTTGTGTTCTGTCAAGTTGCACATGCCAGAGAATTGCTATCTCCCCAATAAGCAGAGACAATATTCAGAAGAGCGTGGGCTGGGTGTCCGGCTTTGGCTAGAGACCTGTCATAGGTCCTTTAGAAGGTAAAGAAGAATACTTCTGTCTTGCCTAAATTCAGGCTTCCTTAGGAAGCCTCTATCTGTGTAGCACATCTCATCCACGTGAAAACCACTCTGTGTGGTGATTTGGTGATTTGGTGATTACTGTCTGCCAAGGAAAGTAAAAAAAGATTTGCCAAAGCTCTAAAACAATTGCATTGGTTAATACCTATAGAAAACAGGACGTCACACTTCTAGAGGTTACTGTCTGGCCATGCTAAGTAAGGGGACTCTTGGCTTACACCTGCTTGTCACACTGCTACAATAGTCAGTGAGAGTTGCAAATCAGTGACTTAAAATCTTTTGTTCACGATGCTAGATTATTTCGTGACAGTTGTCCATCACAACAGAGACCAAGACTCAAATACAGAATGTTAGTTCCAGTCTTGGCTAACAAAATACATTCTGATTGTGTTTATTTAATCATGAAGATTTCTTTTAAAGCCTTGTAAACTTTTCTGAGCCTCTGGTTTAGACAAATACACCTTGGCCATAATCAACGGTACCAGTGCTGCGCTGCTGGAGAAAGCACTGAGGTACAGACTTGCCCACCTTTATCTTGCCTCACATTCAGTGGTCCATTTTTATTTTTATTTTTTATAAAAGATTTTATTTATTTATTTGACAGAGAGAGAGACATCCAACGAGAGAGGGAACACAAGCAGGGGGAGTGCAAGAGGAAGAAGCAGGCTCCCAGCAGAGGAGCCTGATGCGGGGCTCGATCCCAGAACGCCAGGATCACGTCCTGAGCCGAAGGCAGATGTAATGACTGAGCCACCCAGGCGCCCCTCAGTGGTCCATTTTTAAATGTCGCATTTCACTTGCTGTTTCCCTGACCTACGTTTCCTTACCTTAGTGCTTGCTTACTCACAGGGGCAAATTCCTTCAGGTCTCATCTGCTTCAGGGAGTTTTCCCTACACTTTCACAACACCCCAGATGTTCTCTGGGCGCTTACTCTCCTGTACACATCTCTAGCCAGGTGCTCTGTACATTATATTTAAATGACCATTGGCATAAAGTAAGTAGGCAGGCACTTAAAAATACTGTGTGCTGAACTGGACATTTCATTGATGTTGATGGTGTATTCCATAGTAGAGAAAGAAGGTGGGAATGAGGGCAAGAAAGTAGGGGAGAATCACCTTCTTTTCACCCTCCTTCTTTCTAGCAACATCTGTTTAGTGGGATTGCCTGTGACAAGCACAGCTGCCGCTCGTGAGAGCAGAGCATCTGTTGTGTTTGAGGTGCAGGCCCTGAGGTCAGATGGGCTTGAGCTGGAAATCAAACTGATGTTTATTGCCTGTACAACTTTGGACAAGTCACCAAGTCCTTCTTAAGTTTAGTTTCTTCATTCAAAACATGAAGGTAATTGCAGGCACCTTTCAGGACTGTTGTAGGGATTAAGGAAAATATGTATCAACTAATTGGAACAAAATAACGATAGCTATTCTAAGTAAAAAATGCTTTCGGCTGCAAGGAATAAAAGAACTTTTTTTTTTAAGACTTTATTTATTTATTTGACAGAGAGAGACAGCCAGTGAGAGAGGGAACACAAGCAGGGGGAGTGGGAGAGGAAGAAGCAGGCTCCCAGCGGAGGAGCCTGATGTGGGGCTCAATCCCAGAACGCTGGGATCACGCCCTGAGCCGAAGGCAGACGCTTAACAACTGCGCCACCCAGGCACCCCGAGAACTTTTCTGCCTAGCTACAAAAAGTTTATTTTCACATAGAAAAAAGCTCTAGAAAGATGTATTAATCAGCCCAAGCTGCCGTAACAAAATACCATGAACTGGGAGGCTTAAACAACAGAAATTGATCTTCTCACAGTTCTGGAGGCTGAGAGTCTGAGATCAGGGTGCCAGCATGGTCGGGTTCTGATGAACACTGTCTTCCTGGCTTTTAGATGGCCACATTCTTGCTGTGTCCTCACAAGGCAGAGAGAGGGGGTGGGGCGAGGGAGCTCTCTGGTCTCTTCTTATAAGGACACTAATCCCCTCAAGGAGGCCCCACCCTTGTGATCTCATCTAAACCTAAACCCTGTCTCTAAATACCATCACCCTGGGGGTTAGGGCACATACGGACTCTGGGGGAAGACACGATTCATACACAGCCTCAGGTTGAGCTGCCCCCAGAGACCTGGTTTATTGTTGTCTTTCTGCTCTGCCATTCTTCCTCCTACTCTCATATTTATCATTTCACTGTTTTTAGTTGACCACTACACCTCGAGACGAGGTCCACACAGGAAGAAAGGGAAGGGGGCTGTGCTGGTTACTTGGTGTAAGCCAAGAGCCGCCTTACTTAGCATTGCTATATAGTAACCTTTGAAAGTGTTATGCCGTGTTTTACCAGGAAGCGCAAATTATCAGACATCCCTTACTAAGGTCCCATTCTCCAGAGCTGTGGCTCCTGGCCTGCGCTAGCTGTGGGAGGGAAGGAGAAAGTGGGCTTTCCAGCTTCTGTAGCAGAAGAAGTCAAAGAAGGGAGAAAAGAGTTAGTAAAAATGGTGAGTGAGCCAGCCCGTAGTGTTTGCCACACTGTCACTTATCGATAGGGTACCCGTATGTCCCCACATGCCAGGGGCATCCCTGGTTAACACCTGTTGTCCCAGTGTGATTATTAATAGCAACCTTCTGTTCTCAGAAGTGTCCTGGTTTGAATGACAAATTCTACATTCACTCTACTTATTGACCACTTGCTGCTTACCGTAGGCTCTTGTTAAATCGTGGTTACTGATTTTAAAAAGATAGAATGCAACCATAAGATACATAATAAGCCAGGATTACATGTGGTGAATGCCTGTGTGGTACAGGCAGCAGACGTGTTGGGTTTACGGGAAGGAGAAATGCGTGAATCAGTAAATGAGTTGGGGTGAGCTGATTGGGGTGGAGATGAAGTATAGGGGGAGATGTGACACCATGGCATGAGAAAGTAATGGATTTGGCACAGTTTGCAAGATGGAAAAGTTTATGTGCCAGGACTTGCTTTGAAAAGACCAACAACAGGGGTCCTTGGGTGACTCAGTCGGCTGAGTGCCCAGCTCTTGATTTCGGCTCAGGTTCGTGAGATCGAGCCCCATGTCAGGCTCCATGCTCAGCATGGTGTCTGCTTCACCCTCTCCCACTGCTCCTCCCCCCACTCATGCTTGCTTGCTTTATTTCTGAAATAAATAAATAAAATCTTAAAAAAAAAGACAACAAATGTTTTAATGCTGCTTTTATTTGAGTGATGAACACTTTGTAACATGGGATACAATACAAAGATATTGATTTGGCCCAAGAGTATTTTGAAGACTTACGACACAAAATAAAAAGCCATTAATATATTAAGTCAATAGACTTTTCTGCCATCACAAAATTTATCAGAGAAATTTTGCATATGCGAAGAAACATTGGTTTCTAGGTTATTGTCTTGCGGAGCATGTGGTAGTGTGACCTTGAGCTATTTAGTAGTGAAGTCCTCCTTAATCAAGAGAAAATATTTGTATCTTCCACATTTTCTTTTGAGTTGATTTGAAATGAAAATATTTACTTAGTTGTTTATTGTATTTTCCTTAGCTTGGTTTTAAAATCCCAACAATTTGTTTTACATATTCATTCATTCTGTTGGGCTGGTCCATGGGCTGACATAGTGGAAATAAACAAAATAAAGAAATTTGGTTCTTGTCTTGTCCCTGGCCACTAACCAGTGAGTCTCCTTCTTCTCTGAATCTGTTTCTCGAATACAAAATGAGAGATTAAATAATCCTGTGGCTCCTCGACTTTGTGTTCCTAAGAGTCCATGAGTGTGTTTGGCTTATCAAGGGAAACCGTGAAACAGCCAGTCTGCTTGCAGCCTCAAGTCACCTTGGTTTAAGGAGGTGTTGAGAAGTAAGCCTGCAGAGGGAAACTGGCATGAGGCCACGAAGTGCTGAATGTCCATCTAAGCAACTTGCCATTTGTTTTTGGCAGAAGCAAAGCATTTCCTAAACATCGTGGAAGATCAGTGACACTCAGTGGGTTGGAAGGAAGAAAGACAAGGAAGGAAAAGACTTGTTTTATTCCAAGTTCTGAGCTATTTTGCAGTGTTCAATGACTAACATGGTCCAAAGAGCAGTGAGGCTTAGCTCACCTATTTCTGGGTTTGTGTCCTGAGGAGTTCTTTTATTTTTTAATGTTTTTTTTTATTACATTATGTTAGTCACCATACAGTACATCCCTGGTTTCTGATGCAAGGTTCGATGATTCATTAGTTGCATATAACACCCAGTGCACCATGCAATACGTGCCCTCCTTACTACCCATCACCAGTCTATCCCATTCCCCCACCCCCCTCCCCTCTGAAGCCCTCAGTTTGTCCTGAGGAGTTCTAATGGCACATCACGGGTCTAATCATTCTGACACAGTCTGTTGATGGTGGCCCACCGCCAGCCCTCCCACTCCCTTTCTGCTGCTACAGGTATCCCCCACTTTTCAGAGTTCACGTGACACCATTCCGCTTTTACAGAAGATCTACATTGGTACCTGCTTTTGCTAAACTCAATGACATCCGAAAAGGATTTTGGCTTTTAGGGAAAGGGGCAAAAAATGAAAACGCATTCAGCATTGGTTCTGCAGTGAGCCGTTCAAGAGGCAGTGCACCCGGAGCAGTGCAGAGGCCCCACCGAGCCCCTTCCCTGGGAACTACACTCAACATCTCAGCCTCACACCCCGGAGCTTCCACCTGTGGTCTGTGAGCCTCTCTGCTTTATCTCAATTTATTTTGCGTATCTGCTAGCAAACTGTGTCCTAAAGTATCAGAAAAGCCCAAGAGAGGTCTGGGAATGCTAAAAAAAAAAAAAATCCCATAAAAATTAATTGGCAATTGCTCCTTTACTTTATGCCATTTCAGCTCATGAAGGGTTTCGCAGGATCCCTCTACTTTCAAAAAGTGGCGGAAACCTGTATCTCCTTTCTTTCTTTTCTTTCTTTTTTTTTTTTAAAGATTTTATTTATTTATTTGACAGAGATAGAGACAGCCAGGGAGAGAGGGAACACAAGCAGGGGGAGTGGGAGAGGAAGAAGCAGGCTCATAGCGGAGGAGCCTGATGTGGGGCTCGATCCCAGAATGCCAGGATCACACCCTGAGCCGAAGGCAGACGCCCAACCGCTGTGCCACCCAGGCACCCCCTGTATCTCCTTTCTAAATGACGTCGCCAATATTCTACAGCCTCATTTTCCTATTACTTTTATTTTTGAAGGGAAAGATTTAGAATCTAGATAATTTTCCCCTTCAGTCATCCCAACCACTTTGTGTTCAGATTTTCTCTGGGGAAGTAACGTTGTCAAAGAGCTGAAGAGAGGAGCACTCGGGTGTCATGCCTCCAGTCTCAGGAGTAACCGCACCATGGACTGCGGCCTTTAAGTTGTCTGTTGTGGTGGTTATCCCAGACCAATGTCTTCAAGGTTCCAAAGACTGTTGGTCCTGACCCGTTCCACGATCCCATCTCTGACCACCTTTAATGTGGTTTGGAATTTTTTTGGAATTTTTTTCCTCCTTCTAAATCCTCATCTTTACCTCCTGTCTTATCTTCCCCATTCCTAAAAATTGGTTTCTTTTTAAGAAATCTTCCTTACGTAGATTTTGGTTTTCTCAACTTTTCACTTGTCAGATTTAGAATCATCTGCTGAGCACTTCCTACTTTAGCTAACTGTTGGAAATATTGAAAAATATTCCTCCTTGTTCCATTCCCAGGACAACTCATTGCCTTGTCCAAGATTGCTCAAAGTGCTGGGCTTCTGTGGCTGTTCTGACCCACTCACAGGTAACAGATGTGCTCATCCCTCTTTTACGAAGATGTTTGCAGTTCCAGTGTCCAGTGAAATTGCAGCAGGTCCGCTTGTATGTGGGTGGTATGGAATACAAGACTAAATATACCCTTTCAAGCATTTTCACACACAGAAACACAACAGTTGAGATTTCAACTGAAATCCATTAAATTTATAGACTTTTGAGGGGGAGAGTTTATGTCTTCATGCTTCTCTCTCAACTCCTTTGTTGGATTTATGCTTAGGTATCTCATGAATTTTATTGCTACTCATGTCAATGAAATATGTCTTATTATTTCCTTATCACCAGATTATTATTGGTGAATACAAATGTTATTGAATTTGCATTAATCTTGTCTCCAGCAACACTGTTAAACCTACTTAGTAGTTCTAATGGTTTATGAGTAGGGGCTCTGGGATTTTCTACGTTTAAAAATTTGTGTCTGCAGGGACACCTGGGTGGGTCAGTCGGTTAAGCGTCTGCCTTCGGCTCAGGTCATGATCTCGGGGTCCTGGGATGGAGTCCTCCATCGGGCTCCCTGCTCAGCGGGGAGTCTGCTTCTCCGTCTCCCTCTGCCCCCTGCTCATGATATATCTCCCTTCCGTGCTCTCTCTCAAATAAATAGATAAAATCTTTAAAGAAAAAAAAATATTCCTTTCTTTCTGATTCTCCTGCCTGCTTTTGCTACTGTCATGCCCAACCTTGGACTTCATGGCGGTTGCTGGTTCCTTAGAGCATTTTGTTCCACAATAAAATACACCAAATGGAGGCAGCAAGTGGAATCAGGCAGGCTGAGATGCCATGCTGGCCCTGTGACTTTAAGTTTGGACAAATTCCTTAACCCCTCTAAAATTTTAATTTTTCCATCAGTGCAGTGAGATTTTGATATCTGTCTTACAGAGTTTGTTATAGTGATTAAATCTGTAAGAGAGCACAGTGTTTGGTATATTGTAAATGCTTAATAAAAGTAGCTTTTAGTATTTTTTCACTGTTAGGATGAATAAAATGATAACAATAATATGTTCACACCAACTAAAAATATGGCTTATTTCAAATGTCCTTCAAAACATGCTATTAGTTTGTAGATTTAAAGTTTATCTTATAGTGCCTTTCATATATTCTGTCTTAATTCTTTTTCTTTTAACACATATTTATTTGGTGCCTCCCATATCCCAGGACTAAATGCTGGGGAATATTGAAGATATGAGATAAATAAGTAGCAGACATCAGTCTAGAGAGACTAAACACAATTAGAATATGAACTGATAGAACATAAGATATGAACTATCAAGATGGAATATGAGAGAAGTTATGAGAATATCAAGATATGAGTTCAGTGGGACTGGTGAGGAGGAAGCCACTAACTGTTTAGGTAAGTGGCAGAAAACACCAAGATGGTATTTCAGTAAGGTCTTAAAGGCTGAAAAAAGTAAAGGGCAGATGTGTTCCAGGCCGAGCAAGCTGGGTATATAAAACTATCCAGGCATGAAAAGATACTTTAGGAAAGGAAAGGTAAAACTTTAGGAATAAATTCCATAATTGATTCAGATGTGAGATCTTCCCTTCAGGGCTGGATATGTAGCTCGGGGTCTTTGAACTTAGGGGAAGGGGACTAGGGATGCCTTGGAACCCCGGGGAAACAATGACCCTCTAGTGTCCTAGAGGTAGGAATCCATTCACTGCTAATTAGTGTTGGGTTTGGCTCCCCTGGGGAAGTGTAAACATGAAGAAGGAACGGAGAAAGGCAAAGGCAAGTGCTTGGATGTGCATATTTACAGAAGTTTGGGAGGAATTGAAAAGTGCAGAGATGGGGCGCCTGGGTGGCACAGCGGTTAAGCATTTGCCTTCGGCTCAGGGCGTGAAGCATTTGCCTTCGGCTCAGGGCGTGATCCCGGCGTTGTGGGGATCGAGCCCCACATCAGGCTCCTCTGCTGTGAGCCCGCTTCTTCCTCTCCCACTCCCCCTGCTTGTGTTCCCTCTCTCGCTGGCTGTCTCTCTCTCTCTGTCGAATAAATAAATAAAATCTTTAAAAAAAAAAAAAAGAAAAAAAGAAAAGTGCAGAGAAGGGCTGGAAAATAGAAGAGGGATTATTTCGCATGCTTTAAAATAAAGCAAATTCTGCCGGAGACTGCTAACATTATCACACCCTAAAAATAAAAACAAAGGGATAGGGAGCCTTTTTCACTCTTACCGTGATCATTTTAACCTTGGTAACCTTCCAAAGGGAAGCCACAATTGGGTTGTTTTTATTGTCTGTGGGCTGGAGCAAATGCTGGCGTGTAAGCTTTCTAATGCTTCCAAGTCAAATAGCCTTCTTAGGGACGTCTACCCACGCTTGAGGTGCGCTTCACTGGGAACCTTAGAATGTTGTGTGAAAGCAACAGGGCATCTCGCCAAACCCCACAATGTTTCAGAAATTTTCCAGCCAGAGGTGTTCTGGTTAGGGGCACTTGTAACAAACCTGCCCTTGTTTCAGGAGAGAACACTTGAAAGAGTTTAGGTATTTTGTTTTAAAATGTTTTGCCTTTATTTTTTCTTTATCATAGAACAGTCATTAGTGGTGGTGGTGCTCTTCCACCAGAGAAGGATGTGAAGAAATATCTATTTCTGCATCTTCTGGGATCCATACTACCTTTTAAAGTATCTGTACAACTCAGATCAATTCAGGCAGCATTTACGAACTCCTTCTGGGTACTTGGTGTCCAGAATCATGAAGTTAATAAGATCGAGGACCGGCCCCATAGAAACCTGCATTCCAGAGGGGAGGACAAATATGTACACAAGTTTGCAAACACTGGACAGAATTTGAAGATGTTCAAGGAAAACACAGAGTTCATGGGGGAAATACCAGAGGAAGAGCTGAATTCCGCTCGGAGTATCATGAAGAGAAGAAGAGAAGAGAAGAGAAGAGAAGAGAAGAGAAGAGAAGAGAAGAGAAGAGAAGAGAAGGGAGTTTAAGCTAAATTTGAATAAGTAGAATTTTAACCATTAGATGATTGAAATAAGAAAAAGAATGGGATGAATCTCTTGTAAAATAAGAATTTAAAATAATTGTGCTTAACAACAAATCTGTTTTAGTTTGTTCATTCATTCTTCTATTCCATAAACAAGCACTGACTACCTACAATGTGCCAGGCATCATTTAAAGGAAGAGGTGAACAGAACATCCTTTGTCCCGGCCCCCAGTACCCTCACTGTCGACACAGATCGACAGAGAGGGGCACACAAGAGACAGATGTCCACAGAGAGGTGCATGAAATACTCGGAGAGCACCTTGGACTTAACAGA
Source organism: Ailuropoda melanoleuca (assembly GCF_002007445.2). Classification (NCBI taxonomy): domain Eukaryota; kingdom Metazoa; phylum Chordata; class Mammalia; order Carnivora; family Ursidae; genus Ailuropoda; species Ailuropoda melanoleuca. The sequence continues at coordinate 113,882,453 of NC_048220.1, read as the reverse complement.
GGCAAGGAAGACTTCACAGTGGGCTAGAGTTTGGGAGGTTCAACGGGGAAGGGGTTGAAGAAAATAGTCCTTGTAGAAGAAATGCCAGTACAAAGGCGTACAGGCACGAAGCAGCCTGGGACGCTTGTGGGACCTCAAGTATGGCGCTATGTTTCAGATATAGGGCTCCGTAGAGGAGAGGAAAAGTGCTCCTTGACCTTCTTAGAGTCCTTGGCTGGGTCTGAAAATTAAACTGACAAAGATTAACAGGAGAAAAACATACACGTGTATTCAGTTTAAGTTTTATGTGATATGGGACACTTTATAAGGAAATGAAGACCTGAGGAAGCAGTGGGACCTGAGTATTTTATGTTAGGTTTGATGAGGAGTGGATGGTCATGGAGGAATATGATAAACTAAGGAGGACAGTCATCCCCCCTTAACTGCAAGTTTGCTTTCCATGGCTTCAGTTACCTGAGGTCACGTGAGGCCCAGAAGCAGAGGATTCTTCTTCTGACTTATCGTCAGAGGGTCCATAGCAGCCCCAAACTCCATCACCACATCTCCTCAGGGAGGCATTTTATCATCTCACAGCATCACAAGAAGGGCGAGTACAATCCAGTAAGATATTTTGATAGATCACATTCACATAACTTTTATTACAGTATATTGTTATAATTGTTCTTATTATGAGTTATTGCTATTAATTTCTTACTGTGCCTAATTTAGAAATTAAACTTTACCATAGTTATGCATGTATAGAAAAAACATAGTATATACAGGGTTCAGTATTATCTGTGGTTTCAGACATCCACTGGGGGTCTTGGGACATATCCCCCAAGGATAAGGGGGGGACTACCGTATGAGGTAAGTGTAGTAAACTGGGAGAAGCTTATTACCAAGGCCCGTTTGTTAGGGTTCTAATTGGTGCCCCTTGTCTTCTGAGATGAGGCTGCTCCTTTCCTCCAGGTATAGGGACGGCACCTCACACCTGAAGGTTTTATAACATGTTTCGGGGAAGAAGGGCAAGGGGAGAAGGAAGTCAGACTGACTCTCCTGCTTAAAATATTCAATATATCAAGGCGCTGTGGGGTAATATGCCCTGAACCCTATCAGGGCATATGGAGGAGGGCAAGTGGGAGAGAGGAGATGAGAAATGAGGCTAAATAAAATCAAGAGCCAGATATTGAAGAGCTTTCTAGACCATGCAATGGAGATTGAATTCTATCCGATATTTATTTTAATGAAGTTAGTTGAAGTGGAGCAGGAATAACTACATTTCTGGAAGATCCTGCAGGTGGTTTCCTGGAGAATAAAGGGAGCTGGGAAGACAGGAAGTAGGGGGCTGTTTCGGCCTGCCAGGTCCTCGTGGGATTAAGACCATTAGAAGCGTTGCCCCTCATCAGCCCAAGACACAACTTAGAATTTAAGCAAAGATAACCATAAGATGTCTCAAACACAGATTCTGATTTTTCTCAGATGCCTTGAAAAAATATATCAAATATCAAAATATTTTAAGACTTTTATTGCCTTCTCCCTGGGGTGTCTTAAAGCATGTGCCTCTCCACCTGTTGTGGGATCCAGCCCTGCTCGGTAGACAGCAGTCAGGGTGATGGGTAAAGGAGTGGGGTGGTATCGAAGTAAGAGGATTTACAGCGAGAGAAAAACCTGGGATGGCGCTTAGGTTTCCGGCCTGGCTGACAGGGTATCGGCCATGCCCTGCCTTTGGATTGCTACGACGCGTCATTCCCCACGTCTGGCAGAGGCCTCGTCCGAGGCAGGCACACCGCCAACATCTGCTCCCCTTGCAGAGTCCCTCCATTTTTTTTGCTTTTAGTCCAGGCTCCAATGAGTATTTTATGATGCTCTCCTCTGAGGGCCCCAAGCAAAGCCCTCACAGACTTTCAATCCTCAGGACCAGATTCAGCCTCCGACATAAGCAGCGTCTCAGCACAGCTCTGTCATGAGGCTCCTGACACCAGCGTGGCTCAGGAGAGGAGGGCTCAGCAGGGGCTCCCAGTGCTCTCACCCATCTCTTGCGGTCCCCTGGCTAGTGCTCCTCCGTGCAAAGGTAGCCTGGTCCCCTTCCTCACTGTGGGACTGATGCAGCCTGCTGGAGACATGCCTTCATCCCAGCATCATGCGTAATTAACCCACTCCCAGCCCCAGATCTGCCTGGAAATAAAGCCCCAGGCAACAGCCAGATGTATCTCTGGGATTGTTCCTGAATATTCTGAAGTGTCAAGTACTGAGAAGAGAATTTTCCTAATGATCCTGGGCCTAGTGTTCATTACACTGTTTTCTTCAGGATTCCCCAAACCCCAACCTCAAAAGAAACAAAACGATATTTACAGATACGTTCTCGGTAGAGGTTTAGCTCCTTCTCCACGGGCTTCTGGGCCCGGTGCAGGAGTTGGGGCTCTCCTAGTGCCATTTATTTTCTTTTCTTTTTTTTTTTATAAAGCTTTTTTTTTTTTTTTT
>NC_048220.1:113874772-113877574 GCF_002007445.2 Ailuropoda melanoleuca | reverse complement strand
CATATCCCCCAAGGATAAGGGGGGGACTACCATATGAGGTAAGTGTAGTAAACTGGGAGAAGCTTATTACCAAGGCCCGTTTGTTAGGGTTCTAATTGGTGCCCCTTGTCTTCTGAGATGAGGCTGCTCCTTTCCTCCAGGTATAGGGACGGCACCTCACACCTGAAGGTTTTATAACATGTTTCGGGGAAGAAGGGCAAGGGGAGAAGGAAGTCAGACTGACTCTCCTGCTTAAAATATTCAATATATCAAGGCGCTGTGGGGTAATATGCCCTGAACCCTATCAGGGCATATGGAGGAGGGCAAGTGGGAGAGAGGAGATGAGAAATGAGGCTAAATAAAATCAAGAGCCAGATATTGAAGAGCTTTCTAGACCATGCAATGGAGATTGAATTCTATCCGATATTTATTTTAATGAAGTTAGTTGAAGTGGAGCAGGAATAACTACATTTCTGGAAGATCCTGCAGGTGGTTTCCTGGAGAATAAAGGGAGCTGGGAAGACAGGAAGTAGGGGGCTGTTTCGGCCTGCCAGGTCCTCGTGGGATTAAGACCATTAGAAGCGTTGCCCCTCATCAGCCCAAGACACAACTTAGAATTTAAGCAAAGATAACCATAAGATGTCTCAAACACAGATTCTGATTTTTCTCAGATGCCTTGAAAAAATATATCAAATATCAAAATATTTTAAGACTTTTATTGCCTTCTCCCTGGGGTGTCTTAAAGCATGTGCCTCTCCACCTGTTGTGGGATCCAGCCCTGCTCGGTAGACAGCAGTCAGGGTGATGGGTAAAGGAGTGGGGTGGTATCGAAGTAAGAGGATTTACAGCGAGAGAAAAACCTGGGATGGCGCTTAGGTTTCCGGCCTGGCTGACAGGGTATCGGCCATGCCCTGCCTTTGGATTGCTACGACGCGTCATTCCCCACGTCTGGCAGAGGCCTCGTCCGAGGCAGGCACACCGCCAACATCTGCTCCCCTTGCAGAGTCCCTCCATTTTTTTTGCTTTTAGTCCAGGCTCCAATGAGTATTTTATGATGCTCTCCTCTGAGGGCCCCAAGCAAAGCCCTCACAGACTTTCAATCCTCAGGACCAGATTCAGCCTCCGACATAAGCAGCGTCTCAGCACAGCTCTGTCATGAGGCTCCTGACACCAGCGTGGCTCAGGAGAGGAGGGCTCAGCAGGGGCTCCCAGTGCTCTCACCCATCTCTTGCGGTCCCCTGGCTAGTGCTCCTCCGTGCAAAGGTAGCCTGGTCCCCTTCCTCACTGTGGGACTGATGCAGCCTGCTGGAGACATGCCTTCATCCCAGCATCATGCGTAATTAACCCACTCCCAGCCCCAGATCTGCCTGGAAATAAAGCCCCAGGCAACAGCCAGATGTATCTCTGGGATTGTTCCTGAATATTCTGAAGTGTCAAGTACTGAGAAGAGAATTTTCCTAATGATCCTGGGCCTAGTGTTCATTACACTGTTTTCTTCAGGATTCCCCAAACCCCAACCTCAAAAGAAACAAAACGATATTTACAGATACGTTCTCGGTAGAGGTTTAGCTCCTTCTCCACGGGCTTCTGGGCCCGGTGCAGGAGTTGGGGCTCTCCTAGTGCCATTTATTTTCTTTTCTTTTTTTTTTTATAAAGCTTTTTTTTTTTTTTTTAAGATTTTATTTATTTATTTGACAGAGATAGGGACAGCCAGCGAGAGAGGGAACACAAGCAGGGGGAGTGGGAGAGGAAGAAGCAGGCTTCCCAGTGGAGGAGCCTGATGTGGGGCTCGATCCCAGATCGCCGGGACACCCAACGCCTGAGCCACCCAGGCGCCCTGTAGTGCCATTTATTTTCATGACCAAGAATTGAGCGTCTACTTCTGCTTGGGAATATATTCTATAGTTAGTCGGTAACTATGTCGCCTTCTCAGCTGCTTGATTTAATACGGTGCCAGATTTCATTTCTTTCTAAGTCATCTTATTTGTGGATTCAAAACTTTTAAAAATCTCATCTTTGAAGTGCTGGACTAGACCATCTCAGTCACGGGGGGCCAGTGAATCGTATTGGGGATGAGTCATTTTTACATACGTGGTCATCAAAAACCGGCCACAATCCCCAGATACTGGTGGAGATAAATGTGTATTTTTATCCCTTAAGCCACGAAAATCTCTGTTGTAATCATAGTTAACACAGCATCAACAACACAGCATCAACAACAGAAGTATACAGAGTAAAAGATGATGGAGCTCTTTGAATTCTCCCACTTCACCCCAATTTCATTTCCCTCCTCCCTGTTAACAGTTGGGAACTCATGCATCCAGAACTTGCCCTGCACTTTGCAGGTATCTTTCCTTATACATGAACAGATCCCTGCATAAGTGAACAGTGACTGTTTTCACGAAGCTCTTGGAAATGTGCGCATTTTGTGGACCCTGTGGCTGTTCCCCTATGATCCCTTATCCTCACAATTATAAGTAATTCATACAATTCAAACTAAAGTAGTACAGGGCAGGGAGAGGGGACTGTGGGCTGAGAATCACGGTGGAAACCTCGACGCGTCATTCTGAATCCTTTCACGTTCAACCCTCGACCTTCTTGCAGTTCTACCCATTGAAATAATATCTAGTCTCTGGAGCTCAAGCTTTGTTTCCGAGCTGCCCTGTGAGATGAGAGATCCTTATTATCTACTTTGACTTGCCTCCTTGGGGAAATGATTTCATCCAGAAATACCGGGTCAATTAGTGAGCCCCAGGGAACAGTATATAGTGCTCAGAACTGGCTCCGAGAGCCTCCAGGCTCCCTGGTGGGCAAACACTTGAA
>NC_048220.1:113760082-113873173 GCF_002007445.2 Ailuropoda melanoleuca | reverse complement strand
GACACCCAACGCCTGAGCCACCCAGGCGCCCTGTAGTGCCATTTATTTTCATGACCAAGAATTGAGCGTCTACTTCTGCTTGGGAATATATTCTATAGTTAGTCGGTAACTATGTCGCCTTCTCAGCTGCTTGATTTAATACGGTGCCAGATTTCATTTCTTTCTAAGTCATCTTATTTGTGGATTCAAAACTTTTAAAAATCTCATCTTTGAAGTGCTGGACTAGACCATCTCAGTCACGGGGGGCCAGTGAATCGTATTGGGGATGAGTCATTTTTACATACGTGGTCATCAAAAACCGGCCACAATCCCCAGATACTGGTGGAGATAAATGTGTATTTTTATCCCTTAAGCCACGAAAATCTCTGTTGTAATCATAGTTAACACAGCATCAACAACACAGCATCAACAACAGAAGTATACAGAGTAAAAGATGATGGAGCTCTTTGAATTCTCCCACTTCACCCCAATTTCATTTCCCTCCTCCCTGTTAACAGTTGGGAACTCATGCATCCAGAACTTGCCCTGCACTTTGCAGGTATCTTTCCTTATACATGAACAGATCCCTGCATAAGTGAATAGTGACTGTTTTCACGAAGCTCTTGGAAATGTGCGCATTTTGTGGACCCCGTGGCTGTTCCCCTATGATCCCTTATCCTCACAATTATAAGTAATTCATACAATTCAAACTAAAGTAGTACAGGGCAGGGAGAGGGGACTGTGGGCTGAGAATCACGGTGGAAACCTCGACGCGTCATTCTGAATCCTTTCACGTTCAACCCTCGACCTTCTTGCAGTTCTACCCATTGAAATAATATCTAGTCTCTGGAGCTCAAGCTTTGTTTCCGAGCTGCCCTGTGAGATGAGAGATCCTTATTATCTACTTTGACTTGCCTCCTTGGGGAAATGATTTCATCCAGAAATACCGGGTCAATTAGTGAGCCCCAGGGAACAGTATATAGTGCTCAGAACTGGCTCCGAGAGCCTCCAGGCTCCCTGGTGGGCAAACACTTGAACTGCCTCCTCGCCCCAGGGTAATCACTTCTTCCATCGGCCCAGGATGGTGCCGGCTCTGGGGCAGAAAGTGTCTCTAATTACATTTGCCTTTCCCTTCCGCAGTCGCGAAGGTCCTATGAGTGGACGCCCATGCCAAGAAGTTCTGGGAGCCGTAAAGGCACAGCCACACAGGGGAAGGCCCTGCCTCTCCCCTTAGAGAGCCGTTTCTTTTGCTTTTCCACACCAGGTAGGCCCGCGTGATCTTTGACTCGCGTTCTTCAGTGGATTTACTTCACTACTTACTGGGCTCCCTGCAGATGAAAGGCCAGTTTGGGTTCGATGACTTTTCTTTTCACGTAAAGTCCAGAACGACTGCATGATTTGTGAATTTCCTGCCCCCCCCCCAGAGGCTTTTCTGTTTCCCATCAAGATGAATACTTTGTTTTAAAAAAGCAACTTAATCTTTGATCCCGGTAGACTTATAGGTATAAACTTAATAAAGACACTTAAATGCCTTTCGTTACCATTTTCTTTCCTGAGAGCATTTAAAAACGTGGAGAGGCTGTATTTTATACGGACTAAATCGCTCTTTTCTGAAGACCTTAGGAATGGTTTTCTGTGAGGTGAGTTGAGGGGGTGTCCTGTATGGAAACCAGGCAGGGAGTTTGTCCCTGTGTCTGCTTCTGGCTGGTCCGAAGCCAGCCTCCTGCGAATTTTGAGCTGTTCTTCATGACAGCGGATGAAAAGCTGCAGCAGCTGAGATCAGATGTGGTGGCCATGGAGACGAAAGCCCTGCTGTGTGCCTCTGGAATGCGAGATTGGGGTTTACCTGTGAACGATGTCTTGAGATCAATGCGTTTGATACCTTTTGGTAATGCAGTAAAGAAAGGTATCCAAGATTGAGTAGAAAGATAATGAATGAAAGCTTTTTGGGGAAGGTGAGCAAGGACAAAGTATTTTGGGGAACCGTGGGCAAGTCACGTAACCTCTCTGGGCCTTTGTCCCCTCATCCCTAAAACGAGGAGGTGGGAGGAGAGGAGCACTGAGGTGTCTTCCATTTCTGACTTTCCAGGATTGCGTAATTCTTTGTTCTAGCCATTTTGGACAGTCTGGGCAAAGACCAGTAGACACGAAAGGGGAGAAAGCTGTTAAGAATGTAAGCAGGAATAGAAGTTGCAGGCAAAGATGTGAATGGGTGAAAAGGGAACATGAATGGTCTGGAAGCGGAAGATTTTTTTTAATCCAAAAACGTGGTCAAGGTAGTTACAGAAAAAGATTTGGAGGCAGCTGGCTGGGCAGTTTGCATTAAGTGAATATTTTCTGGTGTAACATTTTAATTCCTATCATTTTTTAAAATGTATTACAATTCAGTGGCTTTTCGTGTATTCACAGAGTTGTGCATACATCACCACTATCAATCGTAGAATATTTTCATTACCCTAAAAAGAACCCCTGCTTTGCTTCGCCGCCTTCCCAACCCCTCCCCCAACCCCAGTCAGCCACTAACCTACTTTCTGTTTTTATAGATTTGCCTATTCTGAACAATTTATGTAAATCGGATCATACAGTATATGGTCCTTTGTGACTGGTTTCTTTCACTTAGCCTATGTTTTCAAGGTTTGTTCGTGTGGTGGTTCATATCAGTACTTCATTTCTTTTTCTTGATGAATAATATTCCGTTGTCTGTATATACCACATTTTATTTCTCCCCTCATCAGTTGATGGATATTTAGATTGTTTCCACTTTTTAGCTATTATGAATTATGTTGCTATGAACACTTGTATAAAAGTTCTTGCATAGACATATGTTTTCATTTCTCATAGGTATAGATCTAGGAGTGAAAGTGCTGAGTTATGTGACGACTATATTCAGTATTTATTTATTTATTTATTTATGGTGCAAAAAGGTGATTTTATTAAAGCATGGGGACAGGACCTGTAGGCAGAAAAAGCTGCTGCTATTCAGGTGTTCTAAAAACTGACAGATTGTTTTTCAAAGTGCTGAACCATTTTACTTTCCCATCAGCAGTGTACCAAGGTTCCAGTTGCTCCATATCCTTGCTAACACTTGTTATTATGTCTTTTTGATTCTAGCCATCCTAGTGGTGTGAAGTGGTGTCTTGTGGTTTTATGCTCCCTGACGACTAATGAAGTTGAGCATCTTTTTGTGTGTTGATTGGCCATTTGTATATCTTCTTTGGATAAATGTCTATTCACATCCTTTGTGCGTTTTTAATTGGATTATTTCTCTTTTTATTATTGAGTTTTATTTATAGATTGTTATTATGTCTTTTTGATTCTAGCCATCCTAGTGGTGTGAAGTGGTGTCTTGTGGTTTTATGCTCCCTGACGACTAATGAAGTTGAGCATCTTTTTGTGTGTTGATTGGCCATTTGTATATCTTCTTTGGATAAATGTCTATTCACATCCTTTGTGCGTTTTTAATTGGATTATTTCTCTTTTTATTATTGAGTTTTATTTATAGATTCTAGATACAAGTCCCTTACCAGATATGTGATTTGCAAAAATTTTTTCCCACTCTGTAGGTTGTCTTTTCCCTTTCTTGATGGTGTCCTTTGAAGCATAGAAGTTTTTATTTAATGATGGCCAGTTTATCTATTTTTGTTGTTGCTGTTGCTTGTACTTTTGGTATCACAGCTAACAAATCATTGCCTAACCCAAAGTTGTGAAGATTTATGCCTATGTTTTCTTCTAAGAGCTTTATAGTTTTAGCTCTTAAAATGGTCTTTGGGGGCACCTGGGTGGCACAGCGGTTAAGCATCTGCCTTCGGCTCAGGGCGTGATCCCGGCGTTATGGGATCGAGCCCCACATCAGGCTCTTCTGCTATGAGCCTGCTTCTTCCTCTCCCACTCCCCCTGCTTGTGTTCCCTCTCTCGCTGGCTGTCTCTATCTCTGTCAAAAAAATAAATAAAATCTTAAAAAAAATAAATAAATAAAATGGTCTTTGATGCAATTGCGTCAACTTTTGTTTATGGTGTGAGGTAGGGGTCTAACTTCATTCTTTAGCAAGTAGATAGCCTTTTAGTTATTGTTACCTATATATTTCTAGTTATTTTCTGTGTGGTTGCCATAGGGCTTAAAGTATATATATATTTTTATTTTTATTTTATTTTTATTTTTTTTAAAGATTTTATTTATTTATGTGACAGAGAGACAGCCAGCGAGAGAGGGAACACAGCAGGGGAGAGGGAGAGGAAGAAGCAGGCTCCCAGCCGAGGAGCCCGATGTGGGACTCGATCCTGGAATGCCAGGATCACGCCCTGAGCCGAAGGCAGTCGCTTTAACCACTGCGCTACCCAGGCGCCCCTATTTTTAAAGATTTTATTTATTTATGTGACAAAGAGACAGCCAGTNCTTTTGTTTATGGTGTGAGGTAGGGGTCTAACTTCATTCTTTAGCAAGTAGATAGCCTTTTAGTTATTGTTAACTATATATTTCTAGTTATTTTCTGTGTGGTTGCCATAGGGCTTAAAGTATATATATTTTTTAAAGATTTTATTTATTTATGTGACAGAGAGACAGCCAGTGAGAGGGAACACAAGCAGGGGGAGTGGGAGAGGAAGAAGCAGGCTCCCAGTGGAGGAGCCCGATGTGGGACTCGATCACTCCTGAGCTGAAGGCAGACGCTTAACGACTGCGCTACCCAGGCGCCCTTAAAGTATATTTTTTAATTTATCAGAACCTAGTTTAAATTACACTAACATAATTCCAGTGAGATCAAGAAATTTTATTCCTTTATAGCTCCATTCCCAGCTCTCCTTTGTTTTGCTATTGTTGTTAAAATTATTACATCTATATGTGTTAAAAATACAACATATTGTTATAATTATTACTTTGTACATTTATGTCCTTTAAAGAAACTGAGAGAAGGAAGGATAACAAGTATAGATAGACTTGGGTGTTATTAGGAGCCCCTTAGGTGCAGAAATGATCTCTGCTTTGCTCATCATCATATCCCCTGCACCTAGAATAGTGTTTGTCACATAGTAGGTGCTCACCTAATATGTGGATCAATGAATAATGATCTCCATACAGATAATAAATAGACTCCCAGAGAGACAGAACATCCCAGAAAGATGGGAAGATGAATAAATGAAGAGACTAAGAGAATAAGATTGCATGATTATGGAGNCCCAGAGAGACAGAACATCCCAGAAAGATGGGAAGATGAATAAATGAAGAGACTAAGAGAATAAGATTGCATTATGGAGTTGCTGTGGGAGAGGTAATAATCACAGTAAAAAGTAAGTCTTTCTCATTCAGTGTCATGTATCTGATGCCTAGCAGAGTGTTAACTTGGGAGATGCTCAGTAAAGACTGAATGAATAAATGAAGCATCCTGTGGCTAGTGCAGATCTTGGGAGATGAAGCAAGAGAGTTTCAGTCTTAGAAGTTCCTGTGCTCCCCAAATGGACACATTCTCTGCCTCTTCTCAGTGACCATGGCCCCCACCTTGTGCCCCACATCCCCACTGGACTGTCAGTTCCCTTTGTGTGTTCTCATCAGGGTGTCTAATCACTGAAGGAAGAGAAGTACAAGCCTGTTGGTTAGGACTTAGCAGAAGGAAGACAGGATAAATTTATCATTAACCAAATTGGTAGGGTGGAGGGTGGGCCATGAGAAGAGGAAGAAGAAAACTATTGGTAATAGATGAGACAACTGAGAGAAAGCCTGTGATATTCTAGACTTATTTAACTCATTCATTCCCCCACAACACCTATAGAAATCCTGTTTTGTACTAGGCTAAAGATGCATATAACGAAGTGTTCAGATTTCCTTATGCCAAATATTAAATCCTAGACATAAAGAAATTTACTTCATTGTTGTAAGAACATTCTGGAAATAACTATATAGTCCTTTATAGTGGCTCAGATATCTGAGATTGGAGCCTCCCTGCCTGGGCTTGAATCCCAACTGGGTGGAGCCGCCTGATGACCTCCCTATGCCGACTAAATCTCCCTTTCCTGGAAAATCGAGGTACTAGTACTTACCTCCCAGACTTCTGGATGAAATGGTTAGTACATATAAAGCGCCTAGGACAGTGCCTACCACATAACATATAATATGTAATAGCTAACTACTATTATTGATATAACAATTATTATTGAACAAAGACCACAATACCTAGTAAATTTCAATACAATTTTAGAATTCCCATTATCCGTAGTACCTAACTACCTAGAAATCTTAGTAGCAGCCATTTATGTACATACGAATTGATTTACTTAAAAGCTTGAGCTGTTAAGAAAGAACAACCCTCTTCTCATGTATGTTTAGTTCATTTTGTTAAATGATTACTACGGAAAAGAGCTGTTTTCTACCTTTGAAAACCAACTCCATTCCAGAGGGTACCAGAACAGAGGGGAGCCAGAGGGCTGGAAAGAAGTTGCTTTTTTTTTTTTTCCCCAAATTAGGTTAATATGAATGAATTCCTGAGATTTCAAGGCTGTGGCAGATCAATGGGCTCAGGAATCAAAGGCACCAAAGGTGATGCTGCTACTTTAAATGTACGAGCCATTCAGAGCACTAATTAAAGACTGGTCCTAGTTGGTTTTATCATGTAAATGAGCAGCGTCATGAAAGATTCTTTTCGGGGCTTAAAAAAATCTTTAGAAAGATACAGTAGAAAGGTTGAATGATTCTTTCCATCACTGTTTGCAAGAACCTCCCCCCTCTCCTCCTCCAAGTGTTCCATAACCCATTATTGCTTGGACTCCCAAAGTACAATTCAGGAGTACAATAAAGATTTGTCTTACTGGAGAACTGCAGGTTCCCTTCAGACAATTGTTTTCTAGTAGAAACATAGAACTTACTTCAAACATTGAACATTAGTACCTGATGTTCTTTTCTCAGCAGCAGAATGCCTCCGTTAAGTCATGCATGTGCAGTGAGTGCTCAGAACTTTGGGTCCTGAATAATGCACTATGTGCAGCAGAGGTTGATGGCACGTTATAGGCGTCTAATAAGTGTTTGCTAAATGAACGAACGATGGTGGTGAAGGTGAACTGAAAATAAGTTGATCATAAATAGGAGTCTCAGTGAGATAATTTTACCCTGAATGATCCCAGACAAGTCATTTAACTGGATCATTCCATGCCTCAGTTTCCGTGTCTTTAAAAGAGTATTGATTAATACTCTTATTAAAATGAAATTGTGGATTAAAATATTGGCTTAAAAGTTTCTATCCAACTTTAGATAGAAACTATGTTAATTCAAAATAATGACATTGACGATTCCCATTGTCTAGCTCACCTGGTTACAGTAAGGAGCAGGGAAGCAATCTAAACACCAGGTTGTAAAGTTGCTCAGCCCAGTCTTACATCATCAGGAGAGTGAGCGCTCACTCTTCTTTGGCTGAGATTCCTTCCAGGGAGTGATGGTAACATGTAAAACAACACAATGGATATGCAACTATGTGATTATTCTTTTTTTTTTTAAAGATTTTTATTTATTTATTTGACAGAGAAAGAGACAGCCAGAGAGAGAGGGAACACAAGAAGGGGAAGTGGGAGAGGATGAAGCAGGCTCCCAGCGGAGCAGGGAGCCCAATGTGGGGCTTGATCCCAGAACGCTGGGATCACGCCCTGAGCCGAAGGCAGACACTTAACGACTGAGCCACTCAGGTGCCTCAACTATGTGATTATTCTTATCCTCAGAGACTATCCAGAGGAAGAGGAAGAAAAAATAAATAAAGTAAGAGGAAGAAATAACACATATAACTAGAATGATAACATTATGTATCATGCAAACACACTTTCAAGAGTGAAAAGGCAGCTAATATTGATGACGCTGGGAAATGCTTGGACGGTCTTAGGCAAACCAGAATGTCTGGTTAGCCTGGGTCTATTGGTGCCCAGAAACACACTCAAGCGTATAGGATCAGTTTAACCCTTTTTACCTATTTTTTCCCCTTCCTGACCCCATCTTTTGTGATAAAACTCCTCCCAGCTCCTCTAGGTAAAACCACTGGTAGCTCCACCTTCATTTGCTAGTTACAGCATCTACAGTTCTCTTTATAAAATCATTAGTATCACTGAAACAATGAGGAATGAGATATGCCTTCTGCTCCATTTGGTGAAATTCCACCCATATTTTTAGCTGATTTACTTCTGTGAATGTTCTATAGTTATCCACTCCTTATCTTTTTTTTTTAAAGATTTTATTTTATTTTATTTGACAGAGATAGAGAGGGAACACAAGCAGGGGAAGTAGGAGAGGAAGAAGCAGGCTCTTAGCAGAGGAGCCTGATGTGGGGCTCGATCCCATAACGCCGGGATCACACCCTGAGCTGAAGGCAGACGCTTAACTGCTGTGCCACCCAGGTGCCCCTATCCACTCCTTATCTTGTTTGATTCACTGTAAGTCCTCATAACCTGTAAACAATCTCTTGAGTTTGCTGACTTGACACATTTTATTTCTACNAAAGATTTTATTTTATTTTATTTGACAGAGATAGAGAGGGAACACAAGCAGGGGAAGTAGGAGAGGAAGAAGCAGGCTCTTAGCAGAGGAGCCTGATGTGGGGCTCGATCCCATAACGCCGGGATCACACCCTGAGCTGAAGGCAGACGCTTAACTGCTGTGCCACCCAGGTGCCCCTATCCACTCCTTATCTTGTTTGATTCACTGTAAGTCCTCATAACCTGTAAACAATCTCTTGAGTTTGCTGACTTGACACATTTTATTTCTACTAACAAACCTTGATACTTTTCTTTCCTCCAGCACAATAGATTTTCTCTCTAGCTAGCACTGTCCTCTCAACAGTCCCACGGGGTTGACATCTCTTGGCTGGCTGTACCTGTTAGAGTAGCTGTGTGTTGTGATGGGAAAGAGGCAGGTTTTTTATATGTTTATTCAACAAATATTTAATTAAACATTTATTTTGTGCCAGAAACTGTTTAGAGACCTAGATTTGTAGTGTAGTCTGTGATTTGTCTATTGGTTTTCATAATGTTATCTTTTGATACCCAGAAATTTTTAGTTCTGAGGGAGTCAAACTTTCCAGTTTTTTTCTTTTTTTATGGTTTGTGCTTTTTGTATCTGGTCCAAAAAATTTGCCTTACTTCAGGGTCCCGGATATATTCTCTTATGTATACTTCCAGAAACCTTATGGTCCTAGGTTTTATGTTTAGGTCAATGATCCATCTCAAATTCATTTTTGGGTATGGTGTAGGATAAAAGTCAAGGTCCAACTTTTATTTGCACAGATATCCAGTTGACCCAGCACCATTTGTTAAAAAAAAGTGTTCCCTCTCTCCATTGAATTGGCTTGGTGCCTTAGCACAAAAGCAATTTACCACGTATACATAGGTCAATTTTTAGACTCTTTATTTTGATATATTGGTTATCCTTACACACCGTCTTGATTAATATAGTTCTTGTGAATATAGTCTAAATAAATCAAACACAATCACTACCCTTAATGGATCTACAATCTGATTAGATAAACAGTCTGATATAGAAGTCATAATTGTACAAAAAGGTGGAGAAAATCACAGTGCTAGCCTCAGATGTTGGAAGTACAAAAGAGAACTCCAGCTGGTTTAGGGTGGGGTGGGTAGGGAAGCTTCCTAAAAGAGGTGACACTTAAAGTTGACCTTAAAGAACCACTAGGAGTTTGCAGAAGGTGGGGGCAGGACTGCTGCCCTCCAGGAGGAGTGAGGGGGCCAGTGTGGCTGAACTTCAGTGAGGGAAAGAGAGATGGGGGGAGCTGATGCCAGAGGGAAGACCACCTTGAGTAGAGCCTTGAAGGCCATTTTAAGGGTTTTGGCCTTTTTTCTGAGAAAGAAGAGAAACATCAAAAGGCTTTGAGTAGAGTAATAGCATCTTTGAGGTTCTTCCTAGATGTTCTGTTTGAGATAGGCCATGTTGGGGGCTGGCATGGGACAAGTAAAGACAGAAGCTCTGAGGCCAGCTATAAAGACCGTTACTATAATCTAATTAAACCTGATTGTGGCTTGGACTCAGTAGTAATAATGGGATGATTGTGATTTGGGTAAAATGGGATAAAGTGATTGTGTTATAGATGTATTTTGAAGGTAGAGTCAATAGGATTTGCTGACAGATTGAACATGAGATATAAGGTAAAAAGAAGAATCAAGGGTTTTGGCTTCAGCTGGAAGAATGTGTAGAAGGTAGAGTCAATAGGATTTGCTGACAGATTGAACACGAGATATAAGGTAAAAAGAAGAATCAAGGGTTTTGGCTTCAGCTGGAAGAATGTGTTGCCATTTACCATGGTGTGAAAGAAGCACATCTGGAGAAGAAAATCAGAAGCTTGTTTTTTCTACTTTAGAGTAAATATGAGAGATTACTACCCAAAGTACAAGCAATTTCCCCTACAGAGGAAGTAACTGGAGGACACAGTAGAGATAGTCATATTGTGAGTTGTCAAGCCCAATGTGAGAAGCACTGTTCTAGGTAATGGAGAAGTGGTAGGAGGAAGACATGATGCCCTGCACATGGACTCTGCTCCCAAGGAGAGTTTGTGAGAAGCTTGACTTACATGACGTGGAAAAATCCTGAAGTCAAGGACCAGATAAGGAGATGCAGGTCTCAAGTGCCCCGGGATAGTAGCAGTGCAGTAAGAAGTCGTCAAAGAATGCTTCTAGAAGGAAATGAGAAGGGAGCCCATCTTCACAGGATGGGGAAAACTTAAAGGAAAAAGGGCAACTTAAAGGAAGCAAGAGCCACTCAGGACACAGATATTCTTGGCCTGGCTGGAAGAGTTGTTGGAAGGATTTTTTTTTAATTGGTTAAGAAATTGGTTCTTAGCACATAGTAGACATTTGATATAGGCCAACTAATAACATTTACCATATTGGGGGAAGAGACGGAGATACTACTGTGTGTAAAACTCTCCTGAGTCCAGCCCCAACCCCACGTCAACACCTACTCCTTTGATGCCCTTTGCCCTTTCTCCTTTCCTGGGTTGTCTTGTAATACTTTTATCGGAAAAGCTTCAAATCGGGCTTTCTAAACTGTTTGTGAGAGGAAGAGAGTTGAGCTATAATAATTTCAGCATGTCCATGTTGGCTCATGGATTTTTAATAGTCTCATTCATGTGAATGTTACAAAGGTCCAGAAGGGGGCAATGTGACACTTGGACTTGAAGAGGGTTTAGTTTCACAAATGCTTTGGAATTCATCCTACAGGATGTTAAAGTCAAGAATCTTAGGTCAGGGAATGATTCTGCATACCTTATGGGGTCCATCACTCTCGCTTGCCAGTAAAGAAACTGAATCCCAGAGAAGAGAAGGGACTCGCTTAAGGTCACACAGGCATTTAGTGGGAAGTTCTTGATCCTAACCTCATTCTGACGCTGTCTTTTCCCTTATAGCTTGTATACAGCTATCAAGCAAAACACATTTTATCAAGTTAAATACAAACAAAACTTCAACCAATGAAATTAACAATATCATTTGAAAAGTATGGATGGTATTGTTCTGTTGAAACTAATTTTTTCCTCATAAGTAAATTAAGAAATTATGGGCTTTTAAAAAACAATGACATAGTTATTCATATCACATCTTGGTTTCTTTCATACGACCAGGCCTCAATAAATATTTGTGAATTTTCTTTGTATGAAGGTATAATTTGAAATATTTTGAAATATCAGAAAACCATCCAGGGGCGCCTGGGTGGCACAGCGGTTAGGCGTCTGCCTTCGGCTCAGGGTGTGATCCCGGCATTATGGGATCGAGCCCCACATCAGGCTCTTCCTCTATGAGCCTGCTTCTTCCTTTCCCACTCCCCCTGCTTGTGTCCCCTCTCTCGCTGGCTGTCTCTATCTCTGTCAAATAAAGAAATTTTAAAAATCTTAAAAAAAAAAAAAGAAAAAAAGAAAACCATCTGAAGTCTCTGCTATTTTTATTCTCTCCTTGACCCAAGTGCTTTCTCTCTATGGATATATACATTTCTCATTTTTAAAGTAATTATACATTTTATAAGACATTCAAACAATATGAAAACATAGGGAGTAAGAAAAGAAACAAGTTCATTTTGTAAACATTATAAATATTGTATAACATCAGGTTGTAAAAATATTAGGTTGCTTTAACAGAGGTCAAAACAATGGAGGCTTAAAGAAGGTAGAATCTTAATGCTCTCACAACAAATATACAAGTAAACTAACCCAGGCTGATAACGGTGGCTGCGCACCGAGGGGGGGCCCAGGTTCCTCCTCTCTCGTGGCTCTGCCATTCTCAATGCATGGCTTCCATCTTGGTCTAAGATGGCTATTTCCATCTACACCCCCATATTCCAGCCACCAAGAAGAAGGGAAAAAAGAAGAGGAGGATGACATACTTCTTCCCTTTTAAAGGCACAAGCTGGAATAGCATTTGTCATGTTTGCTCATAGCTCATGACCAGAACTCAGACAAACGGTTAAACTGAACCAGAAGAGAAACTGGGAAATACATCAGCAGGATAAGATGGTGCCCAGATAAAACGTTTCTGTTGTAGAATAATGGCTTTCAAATCTGGTTATGCAACACAATCACCTGGGAAACTTAAAAACAGACCAAAAAAGTATGCCATCTCCCAAGATCACTGAAATCAGAATCTTTGGAGGCAGGGCCTAGGCTTCTGCATTTTAAGAAAGTTCTGTGGTGATTTTGATGTGGGTCGGGGCTAAGAATCAGTGCTATAAGAAGGAAGGAAGGAAGGAAGGAAGGAAGGAAGGAAGGAAGGAAGGAAGGAAAAGAAGAAAGNGTTCTGTGGTGATTTTGATGTGGGTCGGGGCTAAGAATCAGTGCTATAAGAAGGAAGGAAGGAAGGAAGGAAAAGAAGAAAGAGAAAGAAAGAAAGAAAGAAAGAAAGAAAGAAAGAAAGAAAGAAAGAAAGAAAATGAAAGAAAGAAAGAGAGAGGNAAGAAAGAAAGAAAGAAGAAAGAAAGAAAGAAAGAAAGAAAGAAAGAAAGAAAGAAAGAGAAAGAAAGAAAATGAAAGAAAGAAAGAGAGAGGGAGGGAGGGAGGAAGGGAGGGAGAGAGAAAGAAGGAACAGATAAAAGGGGTACCATAGTCCTCTTCACTACTCCCAACTCCGCACCACCCACTCCCGGCCTCCACCCCTGCCGGGTTGTCATCCTCTAGTTCAATCTGTATTCTTCCAGACCTTTTTCAGTGAATACACAAATGGACACATAGATACATATTTGTGTGTCCAAACACCCAATAGTGACTCTCGAATTTCTATATGTATGGGTCTTGGGATAGTAATCTTATCAGAAAAGGTGTCAGCCTCTGTGGTTTTTTTTCTTTTTTCTTTTTTATGGAAGTTTACATTAATTTAAGAAAACATGAATATCAGAGAATGGGGAAATCTGATGGGAGATGTTGGGGTGCTGGGAGAGCGGAAGCCTACCTGAACCACCTGTTGGCTCAGTCTCCGCAAGCATCATGTATGGAATCATTTATCTTTTGCCAGTGGTTTGGAATGCCATGTCTATTACATGGGAAATTTCCATAATCCATGAGGTCTTTTTTTTTTTAATTCTCTGTTCTGTTAGTTCAGATTGCTATTGTATGCTGACACGGCCTCGCTTTTTCATATTTGATAACTCCTATCCTGTTCCCTGTCATCGCTACCCTTACTTACTTTCACTACTGGGTAAATATTTAAGAAGTCTCACTCTGAAGGGATCACTGAAGTATGGGAGTCTCATAATAAAGGTTTCAAATGCACCTGAACTTTTTATATGGTAAAGTAAAAGCTTTTGTTCTGGGACACTTTTCTCCCTTTCCCGGACCCTCGCCCTCCAGCCTCTTGTTAGCTTTCTTGAGTTCTGCTCAGATAGAAAAGGACGACGTTTTCCAGTCTTCTCCTGAGGCCATCACTCAAACGTTGTTCCCTGCTTCCTAGTGAACATACTATATCAGAGTTGAAGAAAGTTCTAAGGCAGCAAAAGAGCAGTTTCTGCTTTGACTTGCAAATATTTTTAGACCCCTAAAAATAAATGATGAGCTGCAAATAGGCATGAACGTTCCCACACTGTGTTTCCTAAATTCATTATTTCTGAGGAGACGAAGAATACATTTTGTTTTTCTGCTCAGGGCCACCTGCTTGTGAGTCAATCCATGATTCCATTCTGTACCTTAATGCTATTCCTTGTTCATCTTGTAGCTTAATGTTATTTCTTACTTGTTTAGAGGGCGGCATAATCCCTCAAAGAGATGGGAAGATTTGTGTTTTGGAAATGAATCACGTATGAGATTGAAATCTTTACGGGGAAGGCCTTGGGTTTCTGCTATGTCCTGATTGGAGCATGACAACATTCTCTTCCTTATGTGTTTAAAATTCCTGGCTCCACATGTTACAAGGCTTATTGTCTCCACCCTCATGGAGCTCATAGTCAAGAAATCAAAGGCAACTTCCTTTTTCTTTTTTTTAAACTTAAATATGTGTTTCCATTTTTAAAATAATTTATTTTTTTCATCATGATAAGTGCACTTTCGAATCCTCCTCCTCTATTTTCCCCATCGCCCACCCACCTGCCCTCTGGTAACCATCAGTTTGTCCTCTGTAGTTAAGAGTCTGTTTCTTGGTTTGTCTCTCTCTTTTTTCCCTTTTGCTTATTTGTTTTGTTTCTTAAATTCCACATATGGGTGAAATCATATGATATTTGTCTTTCTCTGACTTACTTCACTTAGCATGATACTCTCTAGCTCCTTCCATGTCACTGCAAATGGCAAGATTTCCTTCTTTTCTATGGCTGAATAATATTCATATACATTTTCTATAATATGGCTGAATAATGGATTATTCAGTGAATTATATGATTATATAATAATTATGTATAGATTCCACATCTTCTTTATTCATTCATCTATCAATGGACACTTGGGATGCTTCCCAATTTGGCTGTTGTAAATAATGCTGCAATAAACATGGACTGCATGTATCCCTTTGAATTTGTGTTTCTTTGTATTTTTGGATAAATACCCACTAGTGTAATTCCTGGATTATAGGGTAGTTCTCTTTTTAGTTTTTGTGAGGAACCTCCATGCTGTTTTCCACAGTGGCAGCCCCAGTTTGCATTCCCACCAACAGTGCACAAAGGTTCCTTTTCTCCACATTCTCCACGGACTGTCTCTTGTGTTTCTGATTTTAGCCATTCTGACAGGTGTGAAGTGATACCTCATCATGGTTTTGATTTGCATTTCCCTGATGAGTGATGTTGAGTATCTTTTCATGTGTCTGTCGGCAAAAGCGACTTTCTTAACTTTAGTCAGGCTTAGTTTGTTTTTTGTTTTTGTTTTGATCTATGAAAAGGGGATGACAGTACCCCACATCACAGGACTGTCATGTCATTCATTCATCCATATTTATCACTGTCGTAAAATACCTAACATTTTAAAATTACAAATGTATTTTTGATCTAGTAAATTTTAACAATCTTTTTAAAAATAGCATTATAGAAAATTTTAAACAGATACCAAAATGGAGCATAGAATGTAATAAACTTCTGGGGCACCTGGGTGGCTCAGTTGGTTAAGTGTCTGCCTTCAGCTCAGGTCATGATCCCAGGGTCCTGGGGTCAGGCCCCACCTAGGGCTCCCTGCTCAGCTGGGAGTCTGCTTCTCCATCTCCCTGCCACTCCCCCTGCTTGTGTTCTCTCACTCTGTCTCTCTATGTCAAATAAATAAATAAATAAAATCTTTAAAAAAAAATGCTATCAACTTCCATGTGCTCATCACCCACCTTTGAAAATGATCAATTCATGGCCAATCTGGTTTCATTTAAATTTCCATTATTCCCTCCACTCTTGGTTATTTTGAAGCACATCCCAAACATATCATTTCATCTAACAATCATTTTTTCTGGAACTTTGGTTTTTTTTTTTAATTGACTTATAGTTGACACACAGTGTTACATTAGTTTCAGCTGTACAACATAGTGATTCATCAAGTCTATGCCTTATGCTATGCTC
This sequence comes from Ailuropoda melanoleuca, assembly GCF_002007445.2. NCBI lineage: Eukaryota > Metazoa > Chordata > Mammalia > Carnivora > Ursidae > Ailuropoda > Ailuropoda melanoleuca. The sequence continues at coordinate 113,857,224 of NC_048220.1, read as the reverse complement.
ACCACAGCTGTAGCTGCCATCTGTCACCGTACACTTTTACAGTACTATTGACTGTATTCCCTATGCTGTACCTTTTATCCCTGTGACTTATTCATTCTATATCTGGAAGCCTGTATCTCCCACTCCCTTTCACCCATTTTGCCCATTCCCCCACTTCTCTCACCTCTTGGCAACCATCAATTTGTTCTCCATATTTGTGGGTCTGTTTCTGCTTTTTGTTTATTTGTTTTGTTTTTTGGATTCCACATTTAAGTGAAGTCGTAAGGCATTTGTCTTTCTCTGTCAGATTTATTTCACTTCTCATTAAACGCTCTAGGTCCATCCATGTTGTTGCACATAGCAAGATCTCATTCTTTTTTATGGCTTAGTAATTGTATATATACACCACATCTTTATCCATTCATTTATCGATGGACACTTGGGTTGCTTCCATATCTTGGCTACTGTAAATAACACTGCAATAAACATCGGGGATGCATATATCTTTTTGAATTAGTGTTTTTGTTTCCTTTGGGTAAATACTAGTAGTGGAACTACTGGATCATACCGTGTTTCTGTTTTTAGAGGAACCTCCATACTGTTTTCCACAGTGACTACACCAATTTATACTCCTACCAACAGTCCATGAGGTTTCCTTTTTCTTCACCTCCTCGCCAATATTTTTGTCCTTCTGATTTCAGCCATTGTGACAGGTGTAAGGTGATATCTCATTGTGGTTTTCATTGGCATTTCCCTGATGATTTATGATGCTGGGCATCTTTTCATGTGTCTGTTTGCCATCTGTATGTCTTCTTTGGAAAAATGTCTATTCAAGTCCACTGCCTATTTTTAATCAGATTATTTGGGGTTTTTTTTCATGTTGGATTGTATAAGTTCTTTATATATTTTGGATATTAACCCCTTATCATTTATATCATTTGTGAATATCTTCTGCCATTCAGTAGGTTGACCTTTTGTTTTGTTGATGTTTTCTTTCATGTGTCATGATGTGTCAACAGTTTATTTTTCGTTTCCCTTGCCTCAGGAGACATATTTAGAAAAATGTTGCTAAGGCCGATGTCCAAGAAATTACCTCCTATGTTTTCTTCTAGGAGTTTTATGGTTTCAGGTCTCACATTTAGGTCTTTAACCCATTTTGAGTTTATTTTTGTACATGGTGTAAGAAAGGGGTCCAGTTTTTTATCTAACAATCATTTTTAAAGATTAACGTTTGATCCCATTCAAAACTTTAAACCTTTTTAAACATTTTAAACTGCATCTATAATTTAATGTATTTCATTTCCTTTTAAATAAGTATTTTATTTGATTAACAAAATACTTCTAAAATAATGAGAATTTTTATAAATATAATGACTTAAACATATAAATAGGATAAACCTTACATTTTCTTAAATACATTCCTATGCTATTTATGATCAATAAAATTTCAACTCAAAACCACAAATCTAAACCAATTTTCAATTCTTCATTTAAAATTAGAATCACCAAGCTTTTTTTAACTTTATTCTGCTAAATTTTATTCACATTACAAGTACATAGAATACCAATTCCATACATCATCAAAACAAAAGTATTAATACTATGGGATTTGAGTCTCTTAAACATTTCTGGGTTTGACGATAAATCTTCCCAAGGTTAAAAGATACTTGATCACTAAGTAACTATCATATCATTCTAGATGTCCCAGAAGTAGGCCTCTCCCAGCCAGCCTGCCACATTTGTGGATAAAACTCAACTAAATCCATTTTCTGTTTCATTCTATATTGAATAGTTTTACTTATTTTCTTCTTGGGACCCAAATTCCTACAGATATTTAATGGACAGGTGAGTATTTTATAGCTTTATCTAACTCTGAGGGCAGAGTTGTAAGAAAAATGCCAATGACGTGGGGCACTTGGGTGGCTCAGTCGGTTAAACGTCTGCCTTCGGCTCAGGTCATGATCCCAGGGTCCTGGGATGGAGCTCAGCAGGAGCCTGCTTCTCCCTCTCCCTGCCTCTCCCCCTGTTTGTACTCTCTTTCTCTGTCTGTCAAATAAATAAATAAAATCTTTAAAAAAAAAAGAAAAAGAAAAATGCCAGTGACAAAAAGATATTCTGTGACAATGAATTAGATGGTTAAATAAGCTTCAAGAACACTGAATTAAACAAGCAAATGAACAAAACACAGACTGTGTGTGTGTGTGTGTGTGTGTGTGTGTGTTTTAAATACCACAAGACTTTAAGGTACTAATGCAGATAGCTGAGTGGTATCACATGTGCAACTTCCAGGTGACCTTGACTGCAGAACTTTGGATGACCCTCCTTTTTTCTTCTGGTGATGTTCCTAGAAAACCTAGAGCAGACTCTGCAAATTGGCAACCTGAATGCCAAATCTGGCCTGATGGTTCAGTTTTCCTTGGCCACAGGGTACTTTTTTTTTTTTTTAAAGATTTTATTTATTTATATGACAGAGAGACAGAGTGAGAGAGGGAACACAGCAGGGGAGAGGGAGAGGAAGAAGCAGGCTCCCAGCCGAGGAGCCCGATGTGGGACTCAATCCTAGAACGCCAGGATCACGCCCTGAGCCGAAGGCAGATGCCTAACGACTGCGCTACCCAGGCTCCCCCCACAGGGTACTTTTTAAATATTTAATCCACCATTTAAAAATTGAGAGAGTTCACCAAAAATTTCTTGATTTCCAGCTGCTCTTAAACAAAAATCCAGGCGAAAATAAGCCTGCATTCTAGCGTGGCTACTCTGGCTGGAACTGACTGTGGGCTTCTTCATCATGCTTGGGATGGGCACTAAGCCCCATAGAACACCTGCATGGCCCTCTAGGTATTTGAGTCTGTGACCTTGATGGTTGAGGTTGACCTTGATAGCTGAGAGAACCTCAAGTGTGATAGAACTCTGTGTGGGAAGAGCTGATGTAATAAGTTCATCAGACTGGGCAGACTGGGCATGGATGGTGGATGTAAGTGGAACGGGGGAGACGTGGGCTGAGTGGCTGGTAAAGTAGCCTGTGGGTCAAGCAGGGCGAGAGGTACTCATCACTAGGGCACACCCAGTTCACACTGATTTTCCATTTGCTACAAAATTTCCCAGTGGCCCCCCCCCCCATGAAGATCTTGACATGTGTGTTGAGAAATAAAGAACTAAGGCCAACAGCTAAGGCAGCGCAAATGATTTTTAAGTAGTAAAATACATTTTTAAATGAAGCCTATTTCCTAAATATCCTCCCTGAGGGTGCACTGTGCCTGAGAAAGGATTAAATGGGATTGATCCATCATTGCATCCTGTTGCCACACAGAGAAAATCCAGCTTTTCCTCTAAGCAAACCAGTGCCTGCCTTTGCCAGGCAATGAAAAGGTTGTCTGAAAGCCTTGCTCAGAAGTTTTGTAATTTAAACTCAGACAAAGAGAACAAAGGCCAGATGGTTTTCTTTGATATACTCTTCCCAGTGGGTTGCAAGTCAAGAGAATGAATTACTAAGTAAGTTCTGTTTTCTTTAATCTTATTTAATGCAACGCTATTCAGCAACAGTAAGCTAATAATTAAGGACCGGTCTGCCTCCTCCAGAGGCTTTGATCTATAATGATGTGACTCCATGTTTTTGGCTGGTTGGGTTTCTAAGCTCTCATTTATGTCCATAAAAGTTGGTCAAAATCAAAAGCACAAAAGGTAAAACCCTCGACAAATGCATCTGAGAAAAGGGCGATTTCATTTACTGTTAGCTATGGTCATCAGATCCATCATTTGCATATTTTCAGCATGATTTAACTTGATGTTTTGGAACACTCCTAGAAAGTAATCTAAATATAAGCTCTTTATAGCATCCCCAGAACCTGTAATCAGGATTTCTTTTTCCAAACATCTAAGAAAAGTCTTCAGGGAAAAAAAAATTATGTAAAATAAAACCAGTGTTCATTACACACATACCCAAATGGGATTTATATTTCCATTAGATTTTTTCTTCTTTTTTTATTCTATTGGAATATTTGAGAATCCAGAGTCTTCCCTTATTCATTACTATTTTTTAAATTTCTGAAATTTGTTGGCAATTCAAGTACAATAGGAACCATATGTCTTACTTTCCTGGGGACACAATAGTGCAACTCTAGAAATTCAAAATAATTAGATGTTGGACTTCGTGAGTTGATTACCTAATTTTCTTCTTTTTCTTCTCTATTGTTCATGTCTTCTAGATTTTTTTTTTTTTACAAATCTTCAATCGAATTATTTAATTTCACTTTCAAAAAGAGCTCTTTTTGGTTCTCTGAGGGTTTGTGTTTGTTTCTTTTAGCCTTTTGTCCTAGTTTTTATAGATGCAGTATCTTTTTTGGTCTTCCACTTCCTGCATCGCTCTCTGTTTTCTTGAAGTTCCTTTTCGTCGTTGTTGTTGTTTTGGTTGAGGATGGTTTCTTTCTTTCATTTTGGAGCCTTTCCTCAGGTGTCTGGTGCTTCTCAACTGGACATTCATGCAAACCAGAAGGTGCTGAGATCTGATTGGAAGCCCCCTGCCTGCAAGTGCACGGGGCACGGAGGATTGCATAGTAGGTGGTCAGGCGGCCCTTGTGTTGAAGAATCTGCAAATACTGGTTTTGGGAGATCTTTCTTCTTGAGCTAGTTGGTTTATCCAAAAGAGGAATCCAGGGCACCTGGCTGGCTCAGTCAGTAGACACACTACTTTTGATCTCAGAGTCATGAGTTCAAGTCCCACGTTGGGGATAGAGTTTACTTAATAAAAGCAAGCAAGCAAGCGAAAGAAAGAAAGAAAGAAAGAAAGAAAGAAAGAAAGAAAAGAAAGAAAGAAAGAAAGAAAAGAAAGAAAGGGAAGGGAAGGGAAGGGAAGGGAAGGGAAGGGAAGGGAAGGGAAAGGAAAAAAGAAAAGAGGAATCCTCTGCCTGGAAGATTATACACGTGTTTCCCTCCATTCTGGAAACTCAGAGTGCAGGGGTACGGAGAGAAGGGGATGGGGGATCCCACAACCCCGAGTCTGACTGAACCCTCTGTCCTGAGCCCTCTGTCCTGGCCTTGCACTCCTGAGCTGGGCTGTGGGTGGGAGGAGAGAGTAACCAGCTGGCTTTGAGAAAGGGCTGGGGCTCTTACCGCTCCATATTTCAAACAATTCCCGTTGTTTTGGTCTGCTTCATTCCTCCGAACATGGAGACACCTGGTCCCTCATAGTTTGAAGTCTTTCGAGTGTTCAGAACGGTGAATCTCGGTGCCATGCCAATGAGACAGACGTTGCAGTTTTTGTCACTGTCTTTGCCAAGTTACTCACTGCTCCTCGATTTGCTTGCCAAGCCCTTAGAAACATGTTGACATCTCACATCAGCTGCTCTCCCGTCTCTTTTTGTCTTTGTCCTTGTGAGTTTATGCCCTTTTTCTTCTTCTTCCTATTGTGGGTTTTTGGAAGGACGTAGAAATAAATGAAAGTATAAAATTTTCTGTATTTAATCAGAATTCCTAATTATGTTTTGACTTTAAAAGCAACCCATTAGTATTGGAGAATTAGGTGTAATAGTTTCTCTGCATAACCAAAATAAACAAGCTTATTGTGTAAGAGGGCAACACATCACATATTTTTAATTGTTTTCTTTTTTAAGTGTAAATACATGCACATGGGGGGAAATGTAAATCAGATAAAAGAGTAAATAGTGAAAAGTACACCTTTCTCTCACTTCGGTCCCCAGTCCAATCTTTTTCCCCAGACGCAGTTATTATTGCTAGGTCCTTAGGGATGCCCTTCTCTCTCTCACACTCCTGACATCACATTTATAGGCACTCTTCTGATCTCTTCACAGTACATGCTGGATATTGTAACTCATTCTTTTCCCCAAGTGCATTGTAATCCATTATATACAGATTGTCATTTATTTAACCAGTTCCCTATTGATGGCCACATAAACAATTTCTAGTTTTTGCTGCAATGCAGGAGTGAATATCCATCTAGCAATGCTTGTATTAGAAACAGGCATATTTTTGTGCAGCGTGCATAAGTCAACTCTAGACGTGGGATCACTGAGGCAGAGCGTGTGTATGCTCACGCTTTACTAGTTACAACCAAACTGCCCTCCAAGCCTTTGTACCAATTTATACTCTCAGTAGCAATGAATGAGAGTCCCTGTTTCCCCAAAGGCTCTCTCGCCGGTGCGTCATCAGAAACATTTTTGTGGGGGCACCTGGGTGGCTTAAGCATCTGCCTTCGGCTCCGGTCATGATCTCGGGGTCCTGGGATGGAGCCCGGAGTTGAGTCATGGGCTCCCTGCTCAGCGGGGAGCCTGCTTCTCCCTCTCCCTCTCCCTCTGCAGCTCACCCACCTTGTGTCAAATAAATAAACTCTCTCTGTCAAACAAATAAAACCTTTTAAAAATGTTTTCGTAGTTTCCAAATTTATTGGTAAAAAATCTAATTTCAGTGTAGTTCTATGTGCATTTCTTTGGTTGTGAGTGAATTGAGCATCTTTGTCTATATTATCAACCCATTTGTATTTCCTGTGAAATGTTTGCTTGTGTTTTTTATCTCTGTTTTTTTTTTTGGAGATATTGGTATTTTTCTAATCAATTGTAAAAATTATTTATCTAAAAATCAGACCTTTGTCTATCATATATGTTGGCAAGATTTTCCAGTTTATCATTGAATTTGTTTTATTTGGGGCGCCTGTTGGCTTAACCAGTTGGTTAAGTGTCGGACTCTTAGCTCAGGTCTTGATCTCAGAGCCATGAGTTCAAGCCCCACATTGGGCTCCACGCTGGGTGTGGAGCCTACTTAAAAAAAATAATAATTTGCTTTATTTGTTTATGATACCTTTTGGCAAACAGAAAGTTATCACTTTAGGTGGTCAAAATTAATGTTTTCTTTTATGGCTTTCTCTGATATCATAAAATTTAAAAAAAAAATTTTCTAGTATTTTATGGTTTCATTTGTTTTACATTTACTCAGATGACCTATTTGGAATTTATTTTGGAGTAGGATGAGTTAGAGGTTTAAATTTTTTCTAGTTGGCTTGCTACCTGTTTCAACAAGTTGCAATTCATCCTCAATACAAACCCACCGCAACATTTTCAAAATTGCAAACACTTCTTTATCTGATCTAAACAGAGGATGAACTACCTCCCTAGCCATTAAGGCAAGACAATTGGTTTCAAGGTCATTGTGCAAGAAATTTAATTTGCAGGTAGAGGGTATGTAATGCAAGATGGAGTCTGACACTTGACAACTGTACCTGACCCTCTATGTCAAATTAGGAAGAGAGAGGGGAGGAATTCCTGGGGGGGCCTGAAGTTAATCAGGGTAGCAAGTCTAAAACCCAACTGTAAATCCCAGGCCTGAACGGAGTTCAAGAACAGAACCCAAATCAGGAGAAACAGGTGGGGGCGGGGGAGCAGTGGGGTTACCCAGGAAAGCAGAGAAGTCCTGGCCAACATGGGGAGTCAGAGAGCAGGTTCCGGGAGGCATGGGTGAGATGCGGGTATTTGGGGAGAGCTGATCCTTTGGAAGGAGCAAGGATGGGGGAGACTTTGCTTTTCTAAGCAGCCCCCTAACAGTTTGCAGTGGGATGGTGGAATTCTGACTAAGCTTTCACCTGCACGAGAAGGTGGGGCCAGGAATCCTAACAGCCAGTAGAGGGTACCTCTGGCCTTGGACATATGGACTGAAATAAGCTTTCTGAGATAATTCAAGTAAATGTTGGGACAACGTGATTAGCTTATAAATAAAAATATTTACCTCTACTAAGTCATACCCAAATGTAGTGGTCGATACACTGGTGAATTAGTTCATTCCTTCTTCACTGAACATTTATCGAAGAAGTGGCAGGCAGGGTGCTGAGCTCTGGGAGAGAGAAGAAGAAGGCGCAGGTCCTCGCGCTGCGGGTGCTTAGCCAACTGGGGTACAAGTAGGGGAGCTGCAGAGGAGCACAGCGCTGAAGGCTCTCGGAGAGAGGCCCAGGAAGGCCAAGCACTGCTTCCTGGCTGAAGTCCTTACTCTCCTATGGCTAAAGCCGCAGAATGATAAGGTCAGAATTATAATTAACGTTCCTCCACTTCTCATCTGTGTGGTAACTGTCTGCCAGGGATCCGAGATCTAGGGCCACTTGATCTTCATGGAGATTCTTTTTTTTTTTTTTAAAGATTTAATTTATTTATTTGACAGAGACAGCTGCTGAGAGAGGGAACACAATCAGGGGGAGTGGGAGAGGAAGAAGCAGGCTCCTAGTGGAGGAGCCTGATGTGGGGCTCAATCCCAGAACTCCGGGATCACGCCCTGAGCCAAAGGCAGACGCTTAACGACTGAGCCACCCAGGCGCCCCCTTCATAGAGATTCTTAATCTGAGGATGGGTTTCAGAGTGTCTGTTAACCCTTTAAAATTGGATGCAAATGATCTGTGCATGCTTTTTTTTTTTTTTAAGATTTTATTTATTTATTCGACAGAGATAGAGACAGCCAGCGAGAGAGGGAACACAAGCAGGGGGAGTGAGAGAAGAAGAAGCAGGCTCATAGTGGAGGAGCCTGATGCGGAGCTCGATCCCAGAACGCTGGGATTACGCCCTGAGCCGAAGGCAGACGCTTAACCGCTGTGCCACCCAGGCGCCCCTGTGCATGCTTTTTATTTCTAGGGGATAGGGTCCTAGATTCCATGAGAATCTCAAAGGAGTATGTGATCCCAGAAAGCTTAAGAAACAGTGACTAGAATTTCCTCAACTTACTTAAGAATCTTTTATCTTAAGAACATCTTTTAAAACATCCTAATTGGACTCTAACCTAGAGATGTGTATGGTTACTAATATCTGGTCCCTTTTAAACCTTTATCCCTGACCCTTCTTCCAGCTTCCTGTCTCCTTGTCCCAAAAGAGGAACAGAACTGGATGGCAGTTTACTCTTTCCTGTCTTTATCTTTATTTGGCAACCCCATATTTAACCACAATAATAATATAAGCAACTCTGTACTTAATTGTAATACAGTGATATCATCAAGCAGAATTCAAAATTCGCATTTCCAAGGCAATCTCCATGTTCACTCGGGCTCTGTTTCAGAATGCTCAAGTCCAAAAATCAAGTTCAACACACTTTTTTAATGTAGGACGTTGTGTTCCATGCTGAGGCAGAGAGGAGGGGAGCAAGACACAGCTGAATTAAACCCAGTGCCCACTTTCATAGAGCTAAGACATTTTGGAAAATGCACAAAGTGCAGTGGGAATTCAGAAAGTGAGTATTTCTCACTGGAGAATGCAGGAGAAAAAGTCATGAAAGTATTTCTTCACTGAGGATGCCATAGGCTTTTACAACCTCCAGCAACACTACCCTTGGTTTCTGCACCTTCAGAATGATCTCTCAGGCCTGGAGGCTAAAACCTGATCAGAAATACCCAGAAAATAAGCCTGGGGGAAAAATTAGCCTTTGTCATCAAATAGCACAGAAAGAGAGAGTGGGAGCAACCAATATAGGAAAAACTGTACCAGAACATACAATGTAACAGGAAATATAACACATTGTTATTTTTTTTTAAAGATTTTATTTATTTATTCATTTGACAGAGATAGAGACAGCCAGCGAGAGAGGGAACACAAGCAGGGGGAGTGGGAGAGGAAGAAGCAGGCTCATAGCGGAGGAGCCTGATGTGGGGCTCGATCCCACAACGCCGGGATCACGCCCTGAGCCAAAGGCAGACGCTTAACCGCTGTGCCACCCAGGCGCCCCAACACATTGTTATTTGAATCAATGTAAGAATTTTTGAAAACTGATATTAATAGGAAATCTTTATCATCATTAGTGTTATTATTTTAAAAGTCTGGCTTTAAAGCAATTCAAGGCAATATGCATATTTTCCTAAATGTCAAGAAACAGAAAAATAGTTTTGCTAAAATATTTATAGGCTGTGAGGGCTTTTCTAAAATGTAGGTTGAGGAGTGTGTGTGTGTGTGTGTGTGTGTGTACATTTTCTTCTTAGTAAATCATATATAATCAAGCATTTCTACTGAGAGTCATAACTGAAATTTGTATAGTTTTTTTTAGGTCAATGCTCACAGGGCAGTTTCATGTTCATTATAAATCCTGTACAGTACATAGTGCAGGCTAATAAATTTTCTTATTCTCTGTTCTTAGGGTGAATCAGCACCTGCCGAATTTTTGAGACAGCTCACGGCTTAGAGGAAGGCTCGTCTAAATAAAGGCCAGCTAAAGTGACATTGCCGGGATTTAATCCCTCTCTGGCAGCCCGTGTGACCAGAAGGCTGATTTGCAAGTTTCTTCTTTACCGGGGTCCAGATGATTGCATCCCCAGGGGCCCTGCGACTCACGAGCAGAAGAGCAAAATGAAGGAGGTCAGAGCTGGAGGCCGGCAGCAGGGACCTGGGGGCCTCCACGGGGCTCTTACCCACCAGAGTGGAAGATTCTTGGGCCATCAAAGGAAATAGTAAACTGGAGCCTTTGTCCTGGGACGCGGCCACCTACCACAGAGCATCAGACCGCATGAGCAGCCAGGAGGTTCCTGGAGCCGATCAGGGAAGTGGTTATGGTAACTGGATGTTACCAGATGGTGAGAGCTGGGCAGTGCACTGTGAAGGAAGGCGTGAAATGTCTGCGGTGAGGGGGGCAGCTCTTGGCCTGGCCCGGCAGTCTCTGCTGGCCTGTTCGCCTCTGCCCTCCTCTCCCTGAAGCCACGAAGGGGACTGCGTGGCTCTGCAGGCCAGCCGTCACGGACGCGGGGCTCTGGCAGGCCCTGACTCCCCTCGCCCAGCCCCTGGGCTCTTTGCTCTGCTCCTCCCCCTGCCCTCCGTCAGTGCCTGTCGGCCGAGGTGGAGATGTGAGCTTGTGGTGGACGATGACCGCCGTGTACGTGAATGGAGGTGGCCTGGTGACCCCCCACTATGCCCGGTGGGATCGACGGGAGAGCGTGGAAAGTGGCTGTCAGACAGAGTGCAGCAAGGACGAGGACGAGGGGCAGCCCCGCCAGCTGACACCCTTTGAGAAGCTGACGCAGGACATGTCCCAAGATGAGAAGGTGGTGAGAGAGATCACGTTGGGGAAACGGATTGGCTTCTACCGAATCCGAGGGGAAATTGGAAGTGGGAACTTTTCCCAAGTCAAGCTCGGAATTCACTCCCTAACCAAAGGTAGGATCTGGATCATCTCCCGTGGTATTGGGACCTCGGCTGGGGAAGGGTTTAGGAGGCCAGAGCCAGGGCAGCCGGTGAAGCGACGTCACCGAGGCCCTGAGGGTCGCGAGTGCTGTGCCACACACCTTCCGTTGTCACCTCGGTTGATTTTCACAGGAACACTGTGAGGTTAGTATCTTTATTTCCATTTACAGATAGGGAAACTGAGATCCAAAGAAGCTAATATGGTGTCGCCAGTTCAATCTTGAGAGATTTTGACTCTAAAAACTCTCCCACTGTACCATGTGGATGAACTCACTCCACGGGAGGGGACTCTGTCCTCTCCACTTAGGCCTTGGAGAAGTGGAGTGGGGTGTGGCCTGGTTCCCAGGCAACTCATCTTCCAAGTCCTTATTTATAACGTGTGTGTGTGTGTGTGTGTGTGTGTGTGTGTGTGTGTGAGCGACAGGATGGCACAGGAGACCTCCCAGGTCGTCACTGTCAGTGGATAGCAGAGTTCAGGCTCCCCTCCTCACCCAAGGCTGCTACTTCTGTTATATTTGGGGGAAAGGCTTTGGATCTCAGGACCATCTCTGCTCCAGTCTACTCTGTACTAGTTCTCATTGTGGCTTGGCTGCCTGCTCTCTACTAAAGACCCATGCTGGCTTGCCTGCAGACACTCTGGATCCCAGAGCAGCAACGCCCCCCACTCTGGCCTCAGGGAGGAACTATGCAGAGAGCCCAGCAGCCCTTTGCTGGCCCAGCCCAGTGTGGACACGTCCCCATATCACCTGAAACTTAGCTGAAGCCTGGAGATCATCAGGGAGTTGTGAGGCAGGAAAAGAACACTTGCAACTTGGTATAATCCACCAGCTTCCTAAAGCCCGAGAACTCTACCCGGTCCCTGCGAGTTCTGTACCAACATTTTCTCACCTTGGCCCCAGACTGCTACCATATCTCCAGGGCCACTCTTTTCTTATATAGAGTTGTCTTTTGTTTTCTTTTCTCCTCCGACCCCCAATCCCAACCCTATATTTGGTCCCTACATAAAAAGCACCCGCACATACACACAGGTGTGCACACATTCCCGGAGCTCCAAGTCTCCTTCCATGTTGCTCAGAGACCAGGAGTCAGGGTCCGCATGTCCTCACGTCTCTGCTACTCACCTGACTTGCCCCGGGAAATGCCAGGACCTCTGGGAGCTTCCGCTCCCTCACGTACAGAACGCAGCCAGGGACCATGCTGACCCGACCACAGAAGTAGCCCTAGTGCGGTAACGTGAGTCTGACTGCCCACCGTGGTCTGGAGCAGGAATGACAGACGGAGCTAAGACACGGGGACGGGAGGGCCGGGAAACCGAGACAGAAGACATGACCAGGGAAGGGAGAGGAGAAGGTGGGTAAAGGCAAACCGGGAGAGGAGCTCAGAAAGGAGAGTGTGTCCAGTGCTGCAGAGAGGCCTCGAGGCGCAAGTCCAAGCGAAGGCAGCCGGGTGGCCAACCTGGAGCTGTTTCCCAAGTGTGGGGTCAAGCGTTGGATTCCAGGGCGAGGAGGCAGCGTGGGGCAGTGGAAAGAACAGGCACTTCAGGTGCTGCTTCAGTCCCTTCCTGGGCACTTACTCTCTGGTCCCTCGTTGCCTCAGCCATAAAATCAAAATAATGATTCTTTTCTTAGAACTGTTGGGAAAATCAGAAATAACGCATACAAAGTACGTGGCACATAGTAGCCATCATTGGTACAACTCAATTTTTTTACTTAAATAAACTTACTTCAAAAGGAAAAGTAATATATTCTTTTTAAGATTTTATTTATTTATTTGACAGAGAGAGACAGCCAGTGAGAGAGGGAACACAAGCAGGGGGAGTGGGAGAGGAAGAAGCAGGCTCCTAGCAGAGGAGCCTGATGTGGGGCTCGATCCCAGAACGCCGGGATCACGCCCTGAGCCGAAGGCAGACGCTTAACGACTGCGCCACCCAGGCACCCCAAAAGGAAAACTAATATTATTTAAATAATGAAAAACCAACGTCACTTGCTATGAATGGAAGGTAATGGCAAAAATAGTTATAATGCAAACAAATGTAAAAGTTTTATCACTTTTATGTATTTTCCCAGTTTTATTGAGACACAATTGACATTTAACATTGGGTAAATTAAGATATGCATCATAGTGATTTTCTGTCTGTATATATTGCAAAATGATTACTGCGATGAGGTTACTTAAAACATCTGTCACCTCACAGAGTTAGGATTTTGTGTGTATGGTGAGAACTTTGAAGATTTACTCTCGTTAATTAGCAACTGTTAAGAAGTTTTCAAGGAAAATCACCAAGTAATAGAAAGTAAAGCACGCGAACAACCAATCTGAGATTTCCTCTTTGCCTAACTTAGGAGAATTAAAGAATAACTCAAACAGGAACGATGTTTGTATGCTGTGATCCAGTGCTATTCAAGGCAGTTTCTCTGCATGAAAATCATTCCTCACCCCATGAGTGTGACAGGCTCCACTTTGAGAAACACTGACCTCATCTAAGTCCTGGCATTTTGCAGAAGCAGCACGGATTCGTCTTACAGCCTCGTTTCTGGCAGTCCTTCTCCCTGTTCAGTGTGTCTTTAAGTAGCAGAAGGGCATGCAATAAATGCTGTGGAACGACCCTAGCGTTGGAATCAGTGAGACCTGGGTAGAATTCCTATTGTGTTTATCTCTCACTGCGTGACCCCAAACAAGTGACTTTATCATTCTGTGCCTCAGTTTCTTCATGAATAAAATTGAAACATGCAATGTATTGAATATCTACTGTGTACGTAGACAGAGCACACAGTAGGTATACATTAAATGCTATTAGTAGTCTGATTTCAGAAAAGTCTAGGTTCTTTGGGCCTGCTGAGTCACACATCATTGGAACACGATGTCACACATCATGGAACAGAAGCCTGTGCAAATCAGCTCACGTGGAAAAGGGGCATCGTGGACAGGGGAATTCTGTGCACCCACAGCAGGGAAGCAGAGCAAGTTTCAAGATCGTACTCTCTCCATCTCCTCTTTCTCTGGGCGTCACGGTTTTTCATTTCTACTTCCCTTGATCAAAGTGTTCCATCCTCAGACTTCACTCTGCAGGGTGGCTTTCTCTGTGCAGCCATCAGAAGACTCCTGGCCAGGAATGGTTGTTACCAGTCCCATGTCTACATGGTCTCCCGGCGTTATTACCCATCTCTGTACCGCTGGTTTTGTTCTCTGCCAGCTCACATTTTATTTTATTTTATTTTTTAAGATTTTTTTTTTTTTATTTGACAGAGATAGAGATAGCCAGCGAGAGAGGGAACACAAGCAGGGGGAATGCGAGAGGAAGAAGCAGGCTCATAGCAGAAGAGCCTGATGTGGGGCTCGGCCCCAGAACGTTGGGATCACGCCCTGAGCCGAAGGCAGACGCTTAACCGCTGCACCACCCAGGCACCCCTGCCAGCTCACATTTTAAAGAGAGAGGATGTGACTGCTCCCCAGCCAACCGATGACAGACCACTGCCAAGTTCAAGGGCACACCCACGTCAAGTCAGCTGCAGCCTCTATGGTCATGCATCCCACGACAGCGCCAGCAGAGCCTGAGGTCCTAACTAGCGTCTCTGGGAGGGGAGAGGAGTAGAGAGCACAGCAAATGGACAGACAGGCCCACCAGGGAGGCAATAACCAGCTGACCAGAGAAATCACCATGAGCCAGGAGCAAGAACGTGCCTGACTGGCTGTTCAGTGAGGAGGGCCGAAGAAAGGCGAGCAACAGCAACGGGGGTTGATGGTAGTGACTTCCTGCTCAAATGCCACAGGCTTCTCATCTGCAGTATTGTAAAATTAACTGCATTCTAGCTCCCTGAGTTCCAGAGAACATGGCATTCTCCTGCTGTGCAAGTTGGGTGTGTCAGTGGCCTCACCCACATGCTCCCTTCACTGCCCACCTGCCACCGTGTGGCCCTACTGTCAAAGGTTCAGTGTCACCCTCTGGCTGTGGGACATAGGTGCAAAAAAGGAAGGCCCAAAGCATAGGCAGTGGGAAAATCAGCTCCACGAGCAAGTTTAAGCAACAGAAAATGTAAGGGCAGGTCACTGAGCAACAGAAAAATGAATCCTGGGCCTCGCCTGTGGGCGCACCAGGCAAAGGCCTGCTCCCAGAGCGGCACCCCACTGCTGTCTCCGGCGGTTCTGCCTTCGGTGAGCCCCCTGGTTAGGAAGGAGCAGGAAAGTGGCAATGAAAGCAGCTGAGAAAGGGGTGGGGGGGAGAGGGGGCCCAGAGGCAAATGGATATGAGAGCTCAGGAAAGAGAAGGGTGGCTCAGGTACTGGGAGATGGAGTCCCAGACTGGGAGACTTGGCCTGAGAAAAGGAGGGGGACGTTTGGCTGCCCTGAGCCGACTGGACTGGAAAGATAGATGCCACCTGCCTCCAAAATCTTCACCTCTGAAAGAGGAAAGAGGGTGAAGCGGCTTAGTGAGCGGCTTCGAAAGCCACGCTGGGAATTTCAAATAGCTGTCCCACAGCCCGGCCACATCAGATCGTGTCACGTGGACAGTGATCGTATAAATATGGACCCATACAAAGCCAGCTGGCCCAGAATTGTCATCAGGTTTTCTAGGAAATGTGGACAGACTAAATGAGACAATGGAGGGGTTCCCAGGAGAGCAGAGGGTTTGGATCCCGGTAGCAGCTCCTAGGACAGTAGTTTTAAAAGGGCACCAGCTGTTCTGAATGGATCTCTAGAAAGAAGGCTCCAGGAGGGGCCCCTGTTGGCTGGAGTTTATTTTGATAGCTAACAGCTCCAATTCCCCCGGGCCTTGCAAGCTGATAGGGCAGTTATGAGTCCCCTTTTAAGCTGATTAGAAATTTCTCAAAAGAGATGATGCACTCAACTTCTGAATATTTTATGTTCCATCTGCTGTCACAAACAAAGGTAAATGACGCCATGGGTGCCTGTTCCTTTCTCTATTACTGCCCTTCCTGTAGTCTCACATTTCTAGAACCATTCTTTTCTCTCGATTTATTTATTCATCAGTTAATTCATGCCCCCCCACCTTCCTTTTTAAAAATATAATAAACTCTCCTGGGCCCATATTTTGTTCTGGGCCTTACAGAGATGAGTAAGATATAGTTCTAGCCTGTTAGGAACGAACTCACGGTAGGTCATGGAGACAGGATAGAATTGGCAGGGGCTGCCACAGAGTAAGGGCGAAGGGTGTGCTCCGCTGTGCCTGAGGGCAGCAGGAAGGGTCGCTGAGCAGGCCAGGCTCGAGTTAGGCCTGGAGGGTTATGAAGGGCACGGAGATAGGAGCTAGCAGTGAGGGGAGTCTTCGGAGATTTAAAAGGAATTAAGCAAAGGAGACATAGAGGGTGTTGCAGGCAGGGACTAGATCATGGAGTCTTCTTGCACATTTGGGGTTTGTCATTTAGGCGTTGGGGAACCACTAAAGAGCTTTAAGCAAGCAATTCATACAAGTGATTAGGATGATTAGTTTTCAATGAGGAAAGCAAATTGAAGTTGGGTTGTGACAAAAGTCAGAGAAGTCAGAAAAAATATAAGTCTAAGGGTCCAGATGAATGATGATCTCCATCTCAACTAAAGAAGTGACAGAGGGGCGCCTGGGTGGCTCAGTTGGTTGAGCGTCTGACTCTTGATTTTGGTTCAGGTCGTGTTCTTGGGGTCGTGGGATCGAGCTCTGTGTTGGGTTTCATGGGCATCTGGGAATGCGCTTGAGATTCTCTCTCTCCTTCCGCTCCTTCGCTGTTCTCTCTCTCTCAAATAAATAAGTAAATCTTAAAAAAAAGAAAAAGATTTGTTTACCCCACAAAAAAATTTTTTTTAAAAAGAGAAATGACAGAAAGGATGGAGAAAAGAGCATGCATTTGAGAAATATTTCAGAATATTGGAAAACCCTGTGGTGCGTTGCATGGGTGAGAGCAGGGAACGAGAAAAGGTATTGAAGGTGACCCCCAGATTTCTAGCTTTAACAGCTCAGCAGTGAAGAGTGACTATAGGAGAAGAAACGGATTTGAGAGTAAAGACTTGGAAGCCTGACTTGGAGGAACATGAAGGTCATGGAGTCCAACGGCCACCTTGGAGCCCAAAAGAAAGCATGAATGGGAAATAAAGATTTGGGGCTTAACAAACCCAGGGGATAGTGAAAATGTTGGGTGTTCTGGTTACAGCGTCCTTGGTGTCATTGAAGCATTTTGATCCTTAGAGTTTCCCCACATGGGTTATAAATAATAACTATTCAACAAATATTTGGTGAATTAAATTAGTTTAGAACTTCTCATGAAAACGCAGCAGTGGCAGAGAAGAGATTTTCGGGGAGCAATGCATGGCAGTATTCTCTGGTACGTTCTTTCTGCTGTTCCCTCCACAGGGAACAGGGGACTAACTCAGTCTTGAGTCAGGCTTCACAGAGAAGGCCCACAGACTTGAAAGAAGCAATACCTCCCCATCATTCATTAAAACAGCAATTAAAGCTTGTTTCCTTATTTTAAAAATGGTTGCTTAGTGGCTTTGGTGAATCCATCCTAAAAATAAGTCCAATATTAGAAATACTAGAACCCAAAAATGCTCCTTGTGGCGTTATTTATAGTGCAAAGGACTAGAAATCTCTGATGTGATCCAACAATACAAGAATGGTCAGGTAAATGAAAGCATATATGCTGGATGGAAGGTCATACGGCCATTAAAAATCAGGATTATGAAGAGTCTGTGGTAACATGGGAGGTGCCTGGAACAAAATAGTAAATGAAAAAGCCAAGTGCCAGACTGAGTTTACTCTGCAATGATAATACTCACCCTGGGTTCTTGTGGGGCTGGTGAGAGCACTCATTCAACAAGTATTTGCTGAGTACCTACGTGTAACAGGTACTCTTCCAGGGACTGGGCTACAGCCATGTACAAAACAGGCAATAATCTCTGTCCTATGGAGCTCACATTCTAGTGGGAGAGACAGACAAAGATAAGTCAGGGAAGTATTCACTCTGCTACATAGTGGTAAGTGATAAGGAAATCGAGGGGGGATAGGGAAGAGCGAGGGCCACATTTTAGTTAAGTTGGCCAGGACAGCCTTACTGAGCTGGTGATCACTGACCTGAAAGAAATACATTCTCTGACCGCCGATATGGGGGAGGGCGTCGTCAGACAGAGGGAGGGCGTGCCTAAGGAGGGAGGGTGCCTGTAGTACCCCAGGAATGGCCAGGGGGACAAGGCCAGGGGGCAGTGGCAACCAGATCGTGTGAGGTCATTATGTCATAGGAAGGACTCTGGCTTTTCCTCTGAGTGAAACCTGAGTCCTTTGAGGGAGCAGAAAAGTGACACGATCTGGCTTATGCTTTAATAGGATCACGCTGGCTGCTCTGTTGAAAATAGACTGCAAGGGGTCAAAGGCTGAAAAAGAGAGATCAGTGAGGAGCCTATCGCAATTATCCAGGCAAGAGAGAAGGGTGGCTTGGGGCAGGAAGGTAGCGGTGGGGTACTGAGAAGGGGCTGGATTCCGGCTGTGTCCAGAAGGTAGAGATAACAGGATCTGCTGACAGATTCAAAGTGGAATGTAAAAGAGGACTCCAATACTCAAAGATTTGTGGTCTGGACAAGTGTAAGACTAGAGGGTCCATTTGCTGACATCAGGAAGACTGTAGGAGGGACAGGCGTGGGTGGGGGGAGATGTGGAGCACAGTATCGAACATGCTTTGTTGTGCATGCTCATTACATCTCTATTACACATATGCGGCAGGGGCTGTGGGTGCTCCCCTCCCCCACCATGTCTCCTAGCGCCTTACCACGTCAGTGCATGCAAGCCTGACCTCCACATGCCGGTCTCTCCAACGCCTAGCCTCTGGGCTGTCTCTGGCTGCTGGAGCCTGCTCTTCCCCCATGCGTGGGAGGCCAGAAATAGATGGGAATTTATATCCCCCAGAGCAGCCAGCCACCAATTACCGGCAGTAGTTGATGTATAAATACCCCAGCTCTTCTCGTGCTATTTAGACACAGTAACTCTTAGCAAGGCTGACTGGTAACTTGCTTGGTAACACAACACGTACTGGCCATCTTTCCTTTCCCTCTCCGTTTCTTATTCTTGTACCTGTATTTCCCAGGTTACCTCCTTCGTTCACCTGAATCCCTGCCTCAGGCTCTGCTTCAGGCAGAACCCAAACTAAGACAACTAAGTGGAGAAATCATATAGGCAGATGTGTTTATGCATCTGGATTCACTAATAAAATTATTGTAGGGAAGGAGTCCAAGGACTATGCCTTCAGGTAGCCAACATTCAGAGGCTATGGAGATGACAAGGACACAGCAAGGGAGCCCTGGAGGTAGGAGAGGCAGGAGACAAGACAGATACCATGTGATTTCACTGATAAGTGGAATCTAAAACCAAAACAGATTCTTTTTTTTTTTTCCCCAAAACAAACAGACTCTTAAATACACAGATTATGCGGTGCCTGGGTGGCTCAGTTGGTTGAACTCTTGATTTCGGCTCAGGTCATGATCTCACGGTCATGATCTTGGGGCTGGGAGATTGAGCCCAGCATCGGGCTGTGCACTTAGTAGGGAGTCTGCTTGAGATTCTCTCCCTCTCCCTCTGCCCCCTCCTCCACTTGAACACACACACCCTCTCTCTAAAATAAATAAATCTTTAAAAAAATAAATAAACAAATAAATACAGAGAACAAACTGGTGCGGTTGCCAGAGGCGAGGGGGGTGGGGGGATGGGCAAAATAGGCGAAGGGGATTAAGAGGTACAAACTTCCAGTTATAAAATAAATAAGTCACAGAGAGGAAAAGCACAGCATAGGCATATAGTCAATAATATTGTAATAACTTCGTATGGTGACGACTTACCAAGGTGAGCATTAAGTCATGTGTGGAACTTGAATCTCTACATGGTCCACTTGAAACTAATATAACATCGTATTCAACTGTGCTTCAACAATAATAATAAAAAGAAAGAGAGCTAGGAGAAATGTCAGGGGTGTGTTGTAGAAACCAAGTGATAAAGGTGTTTCAAGGAGCAGGGATAAAGCCTAAGAAGTAACCATCAGTTTTAGCAGCCTGGGGGTCATTGGTGACCCTGAGTGGTCTCCAAAGGAGGGTCTGCATTCCCTAGGGGATGCCCAAAATGATTCACTGGATGAGGGAAGGCAATGTGAGAATTTCCATTTATATTTATTTGTCACTCTCTCTTTTTAATTTCTATGATTATATATATATTTAAAATGTGCATGTCAGTAGTACATGTATATAATTTATAAATATATATATATGTAAGAGTAGTGCTCAAAAATACTTTATTGATAAAGAAAGCCAATCAAAAGGTATATAGACCAATACCCTAGGGTATCAGGGTCTTTTCCTGCTTCGAGACCTCTCCTACGCATCCCTACCAGTAGAACCCCTCCGGATCGCCTCTCCTCTACTTTCCTCTAGCTAATAGTCAGATTCCGGAGAAAGCCTTACAAGTCTTCTCTGACCCCCAGACTACGGGCACACCTCCTTGCTTAATGCCAGCATTGCCTCCCACACCCTGACCCTGTAAGCCTGCTGTGCCAGCGACCTTCCACTTCCTCTCCAGATCCACTCTCTGCCCCTCAGTCTGCTCTCTGCCCCAGGCTACATCGAGTCTCCTCAGTTCTCTGGGTCCCAGTGGGCTTTGGTCTCCTGCAGCAGATCAAAGGAAGGAGAGGGAGGGCCTGACCTCTGTTCTCCCTGCCTCTCACTGTGAGTTGGCTCAGCCTGGCTGTGTGTCTGGAAGGAAGGTCTGCACTCCTCTCACGGCAAATTTCTCTACATGGGATTCTGTGTTCGAATATCTGTTTTCTCCCGTTGTCCTTTTAGTCCTACAGACATGTTTTGTTGGTCCACTCTAGGTCTAAAAATTTGAATTTGTTGCTGACACTTAGTGATTGGAACATTTACATAAAAATTCAGATGTCTGGCTTCTCTTGAAAAAATCAGATTTGACAACACTGAGTCTGCATTCCAAACAGGGACAACTGTCTGGAGTGGAGTTTGCACTGGGGCATGTACTCCTCAGGACTCCGCAGTCCCCACTACTCCCTGTTGCCTTACAATAAGCTTGCCACCCTATCACCACCCTGGCTTCTTGAGATATTTGAGTTTGCAACTCCTAGTTTAAGGAATGTGTTGCCCACTATGGGAGACCTGTGTCAGACTCTAGATTTGGAGAAAGGGGATGTGTCTACTCTCTCTCTCTCTCCCTTGCCAAAACCAAGAGTACTCTCTCTGTGGGATTGCCATGACCACCTCTTAAACTGCCAGCCTGCCCTCAGGCCCATTCTTCTATCCATTTCGCACAGTGCAGCCAGAGTACTCGTTCTGACACAGAAATCAGACGATCATACTCTCTCTTAAAACCGCGGACCGTCTGCCACTGTCCTCCAGATAAAGGCTGCCTTTCTTGAGACATCCCCCGGAGCCCTGGATTTTCCGACCTGCCCACCACACAAGGCTGGTTTGGGTCCACTCCCCTCATTCTCTGTGTCCGGCCTAGTGGCTTCCCTCGGGTCTTCAAACACATGCGTCGTCCCTCGCCCAAGCCTGGCAAGCATGCCGTTCCCACGGCCACGTGTGGGGCCTCCCTCCTCAGATCTTGGCCACAGCTCATGTGTCCTTTCCCAGAAAGGCCGTGGCGTTCTCCCGTCTGTACTCCTTCCTCACACGGCTGCACTTGTAAGAGGGGCTTTTTCAAAGTCTTTGTCCCTCACTGGGCTGTAGGACAGTGCTTTCCTCGTCGCCTGCTGCATAGGAGATGCTCGCTCGTGCTCACTGAACACATGTGGAAAGAGTGGAGGTGGAGACCTCGCTCTTCATGGAAGAGTAGTTTCTGCCACTTAGCAACCATTTCAAATACCAGGGCTTTGATTTATTTTTATTTTATTTTATTAAGATTTTATTTATTTATTTGACAGAGATAGAGACAGCCAGCGAGAGAGGGAACACAAGCAGGGGGAGTGGGAGAGGAAGAAGCAGGCTCCCAGCAGAGAAGCCTGATGCGGGGCTCGATCCCAGGACTCCGGGATCACGCCCTGAGCCGAAGGCAGATGCTTAATGACTGAGCCACCCAGGCACCCCATGAATACCAGGGCTTTTGAAATGTTTTTATTTTCTATGATTATCCATTCATGAAGCACGGCAATAATCTGATCTAACACAAAGTGGAGGAAGCAGGTGGGGAGGGGCATGAGGCCCCGGGATGCCCAGGGCACAGAGTGTGAAGCAGCTCCTCTCCTACCTACTCTGTTCCAGGCCCTGGGACAGCGGCCTTGCCAAGAGCCGCTCACATGGACAACAAAAATAAAGTAAGAGGAGGGTTGTGCTCGGGGGAGGCTTGTGAGAGCAGCCTCACCGCACCATGACCTGGTCGTTGGGTGCCCGCCATGTGGGAGACAGCGTGTGGCCGCCGGCCAAGCAGCAGAGGGGACACGCGCCCTCCCGGAAGTCGGGGTCAGGATCCAGGGGGAGCAGCAGCGGCGGGCTCTTCTGTAGGCAATCTGCCGGCTTCGGGGGCAGGGCTCTTTATTCTAGCCCTCAATAGGGCAGCTCACCCAACAGGCTACCCACACCAGAAGTTTCTGTTTCTGGAAGCAGGTGAAGTGTCTTAATCCTAAAAACTGAACGGCAGAGAAGCCGAGGGCCAGGAGGTGGCATGGCACGCCTCCGGGCTCGGTGGTGGGCGTCCGTCCCTGGCACTCACTGCCTGCAGAGGTTCTGCAAACCCCAAGGGTTCTGCTCCCTCCTGGCTGGTCTCCGTCTTCCCCAGTATTGCCTCCAGCAGAGCAAGTGTGCTCACGGCAGACGCCAGCGACCCTGCCCCTCTCCCTGCCAGAAGCCCTAATGGCCCTGCGTTATACAGGGCAGCGCTCCGATTTCCGACCCGCCCCGTCTGTCCTTATGCCCGCGGCCACTGTGCCAAAGTTCTGCAGAGCAGCTGTTTTGCAAGTGGGTCAAAAGGGGCCTTGCAATACTGTTTTTCCCTTTACTTGCCTGGAAATTTCTTTCCTTACCTAATAGAAAGTCTGGTCCAATTCGAACCAAAAAATGAATTGTTTTACTTTGGAGTGGTTTCATCATTTTCAAACATTAACCACTTTTATTACATTATTTATGTTAATTGTATAAATTGTAGGAAAATTAGAGAATACAGAGAAACAAAAAAAATTTTAAAAACCACCCACGATCCCCTTATTAATAACTATTCTAAACATTTTGAGGCATCACTTGCCAGATGTTTTTGTATGCAAATGTATATTTGATTTTTAAAATTTTTTTCTCACTTGTTCTGTATTGAACGTTTCTTCATTTCGATAGATAAAGGTCCACATCATGAAGTGGACAGCCGCATGGTGTACTGTTATACAGGTAGATAAACCTGACTTCATTTTAACCCTCTTTCTTGCCGGATGCTGTTCCCAATATCACAGAAGTCTTCTTCCACGTCCGCTCTTGTACACGTGTCAGATGATTTCTTTAAGATTAATTGTCAAAGGTGAAATGGCTGGGTCAAAACGTGCAGCCATTCTTAGGGCTCTCAATACATAATAGCAAACTACAGAGTGATTGGACTGGAGACCCCTCCCTCCAGCTGCATGACCCACTGCAGGTCCGTCTGCTCGTGCCCTCGTGCCCTCTCTGGGACTCTGCACACGAGGAGCGCCCGTGTGGCCTGTGCTGTGACGTTATGTGCCTGGCATGGACAAAGTCAGATAAAAAACACAGGAAGGGGTAGGAGGGGGAGACAGACCAGGAATGTTATAGGCCAGCGTGCTGAGATTATCGTGCAGAGAATACACGGCGTCTGGGTGTCCTGGAGGATGCTGGTTCTGAGGCTAGCTTGCAGGGGTCATCCGGAGTTACCTGAGTAAAGAACAGGGAAGCAGTGAAGAGCCAGGCAGAGGGAATGATCCAGATGGGGAAAGGTCCCAGGCAGGGATGTTCAGTCCCTTTTCAGGAACGAGAAGCAGTTGTGTAACGGCTGGACTAGAGCTGTGCGCGGGGCAGTGGGAACTGTGGGCAGGGGTGATGCCTGAGGAGGCAGGGGACGTCGGATCTGGGCTAAGCAAAGAAGCTTTAAATTTACCCAGAAAACTGGATAAAGATCATCAAACTGAAACTTCCTCAGAGAGCAGGAGTTGGCATCAAAATCTGTGCGTGGAAGACTCCCACTGATCCAGGGGATGAGTAGGGATGTCAACTCAAGAACAGCTGTCATCCCTGCTGGCGAGCTCTGCCATTAGACACAACAATTTACCCTCTGTGTCCAGTGAAGGAAAGGGTCCAGTCTAGGTCCCTTATGGTTCTAAATCTCTCCATTCTCCTATGAACACTGGCATATCCTTTGACTTTTTTTTTTCCTCCCAGAAAAGGTGGCCATTAAGATTCTGGACAAGACCAAGTTAGACCAGAAAACCCAAAGGCTACTATCCCGCGAAATTTCCAGCATGGAAAAACTGCACCATCCCAACATCATCCGTCTGTACGAAGTTGTGGAGACCCTATCCAAGCTCCACTTGGTGATGGAGTATGCAGGGGGTGGAGAGCTCTTTGGAAAAATTAGCACTGAAGGGAAGCTCTCAGAGCCGGAAAGCAAGCTCATCTTCTCCCAGATCGTGTCTGCCGTGAAGCACATGGTGAGCGGGGGCGAGGAGTGGAGTCTTGCTCCCACACTCCCCACAGTGGGAGCATGGGCTTTGGTTCACCACCATCCAAGCACCCTGGAAGGCTTTAGTCTTCAAGGGCTGACAGGAGTCCCTCCTGTGAGAGTCTGAAACCTGCATGAGATCACACTCTTAGCCTCTGAAGCAACGCCCAGGGATCTCCAGTTCCACGGCAGCCTTCTGGCTTCTGGGGAAGTTGGCAGGAGTTGCTCCACGAATCAGGATGACCCTCACCATGGCCATTTCTCCACACCCATCCTCCACTACCGGAGAGCTGGCTCCTCGCTGCTGCTTGGCACTGTCTACCTACCTCTGTGTGTAGGATGTTCTCTCCCCTCTTACCATGTCCCACATTCCAAATCCCATTCACCCTTCATGACTCTGCTCAGCTCTGTCTCTCTCTGGAATTTTCTTTGATCTCACATCAGCTCATGCAGATCCTTCTTGCAGATCCTTCTTGCCTTTGGTGAATTCCTCCAGCTCTGGCTGCCTCCATGCTCAGCAGATTCGCACTTGATGTCATTCTCACTTTAGTTCTCCAATTATTTCTTTAGGTAAATCTGGACTCCTGAAGCACACCCCCTAGTTTCTTCAAGAACTGGTTCTCCTGTGCCCTCTCCACCATTGGCCATATTGTCACGCACATAGAGGAGCTTGACACGCGGGCCTGACCACCACCTCTATGGCTCCGTTAGTCCAGAAGTCTGGCCTGTCCTCTCTATCCAGGTGGCAGAAAAGAGACACTTGTTTGGGGTCTGTGCGAGTTGAGAGGCTGTTTCTAGTTCATTCCTCTGACTAGATTCTGTGGGGTGAGGCTAGGATCAGTGACTTCCTGGACAAATTACTAGCAGGGAAGTTAGTGACCTAGGGACCCAAGATAGGCATCAGAAGAGAGAAGGGGAGGAAAAAAAATGAGCAAGAGAGAAGAGCCCGACTGTCATGGCGGTGGGTGTTTCAGACCTGCAGTGCCACGGGTTGGCATTCGAGTGACCTATACTGCCGTGAACTTTCCCAGAGCCAGGGAGTAGGCAGGACCCACATCGAGCAATAGAACACATAGGAAGAGTCCTCCACATTCTCTGTAGAAAAGAAATTGGGCAGGAGAGTGGAAGAGAACTCAGGCTGAGTCCTCTCAGCTGTGTGCCCTGACATCTCTCCCAGCTACCTGGTGTCCGAATCATGGTTCCCCTGAGTGCGCTGACTCTGAGCCAGGACCTTGCTGATCACTGCAGACATGGCATCACACACCCTCCTCACCGCAGTCGTGAGGTGCTGTCGGTATCTCATTCTACAAAGAAAGAAAACACATTACACAGCTGGTATTGTTGAACCTAGAATTAGCCAAGCCATCAGGCGCCAAAGCCTGGATTCTTACCCCAGGAAGCCCAGCAAAGTAACATTAAACCATCTCCCAAGAGTTCGTGGGACTAAGGAGGTCAGTGGTCCCAAGGTGGTCTGTCTGGATCCAGAACGTGAGAGTGGGGGTGGGGCATGCGCTTGCCACCCACAGTGGGACCTGCTGCTAGAACCTTGCCAAACATAACCTCTTTCTTTCTACTGAATCCTATAAAGATAAAGGACCCCCACCCTCCAGGAAGGAGCATGGTTGAAAATTTGGGGGAGAGTTCTAAACCTTCTTGGTGTTGGCCCTAGTCAAGAGATTCCTCAGCCAGAAAAAAACATTTATGGCCTCCAACATGAAGGATTAGTTTCATTGTGTTTCAGAACACACAGTTGCAAAAAATCCGGGTGTCATTTCTGGCCCTAATTCCTGACTCACATGTGTGGGACAAACTCCAACTGTTGCCTCACCGAAGAACAGAACCTTTGGTCTGTTTGGGGGTGTGTGGGTATTCTGTTTGCCAAGGGTTAGGACAAGGCAGCCCTGGAGGTTTGCAGATCGGAGTTCAGTTGACATCCATTCAACTCCTGTTATTACCCCATCATCACCTCCCTGTTTCAGAGCAACTGATGCATTTTTTTTTTTATGTTGGTATTATCCCTTGAAAATGATGGCTTTTCCCTATGTCTTCTTCCACAGCATGAGAACCAAATTATTCATAGAGACCTGAAAGCAGAAAACGTATTTTATACCAATAATACTTGCGTGAAGGTGGGTGATTTTGGATTCAGCACAGTAAGTAAAAAAGGCGAAATGCTCAATACTTTCTGTGGGTCGCCTCCTTACGCTGCGCCCGAGCTTTTCCGAGATGAGCATTACGTGGGCATTTACGTGGACATCTGGGCCCTGGGGGTGCTCCTGTACTTCATGGTGACGGGCACCATGCCCTTTCGGGCAGAGACCGTGGCCAAGCTGAAGAAGAGCATCCTGGAGGGCACATACAGTGTGCCCCCGCATGTGTCCGAGCCCTGCCTCCGCCTCATCCGCAGCGTCCTGCAGCCCATACCCACCGACAGGCACGGGATCGACTCCATCATGAACAACGAGTGGCTGCAAGGGGTGCCGTGCCCCACCCCTCTGGAGCCCTTCCAGCTGGATCCCAAACATTTGTCCGAAACCAGCACTCTCAAAGAAGAAGAAAATGAGGTCAAAAGCACTTTAGAACATTTGGGTATTACGGAAGAGCACATCCGGAACAACCGAGGGCGTGACGCCCGGAGCCCCATCACCGGAGTCTACCGGATCATTCTCCACAGGGTCCAAAGGAGAAAGGCTTTGGAAAGTGTCCCAATAATGATACTACCGGACCCTAAAGAAAGGGACCTAAAGAAAGGGTCCCGTGTCTATAGAGGCATAAGACACACATCTAAATTTTGTTCAATTTTATAAATTGTGTTAAACTGCTGGTCATTAACCAAGAGCATTGTTGCTGCTTTTAAATTTTTTCATGGACAACTTGGGTGGAGACATTTTTGTAATTTTTAAATAAATTTAAATTTAAGATATGAGTTCCCCCCCAAAAAAAGTCTAGATTTGCTCTCTGTTCTCAAACTCTGGCATTCATTCATTTATTTAAAAGAAATATTTATCCAGTGCCTCCCATGGGCCCGGCAACTGTTCAAGGTGCTGAGGAAAGAGCAAAGAGATAGGCTGGGCCCTTGCTCTCCTGTGCAGGACATTCTAGGGCTGGACAAAGCACTGATGAAAAAAAAAAAGTTGTAAGAAAAACATGAGATAGTGACAGATGCTATACAGAGAATTCAGATTGGGTGATCTGATGTTAGAGACTTGCTCCCTGGGATGGGACCATTAGGAAAGGCCACTCTGAGTAGAGGACAGTCTGAGATCTGAATAGGAAGCAGGGGTGATCTTCGGAATGCCGGCCAAGAGCATTCCAGGCAGCTAGGGGTTCTCCACTGGGTTCCTCCCAAACAGAGCCTGGGACAAAGGCTCCATGTGGAGTAGCTTACTGGGGAAATGAGCCTGGAGAAGAGGGAGGAGCAGGGAGGGAAACAGGAAAAGCCACCCCGAGTCAGCTGGCACTGCAGGTGGGCTGTTGGCGCTCAGTCCTGCAGGGGCTCCCTCAGGAAGCACATCTCAGGGGTCTGATGCCCAGGGTGCAAAAGGGGAAAACGTGGACGCATCAGCTCCTGTTCGCCCCTGGCGGAGAGTGAGCCCAGGGGGTCACCTGGCCCGCAGTTCCAGACTGTGCTGGGTTGAAGTACTAACCCAACCCACTGCACCACTGGGGCCTGTTTTGGAGGAACATTTGCAGATTATGCTGTGTGAGTGCAGGTTGGGTTCCTGGCCCTGCCCACGCCTCAGCGGAAAAGCCTTGGATGGAACAGTCCACAGCACTGGCCTGAGACCAGATGCAGTCGAGTAGGGCCTGCGTGATGCTGTCCAAACTTGCGTGGAAACGGTCACAGCCTCAGGGGCTGGAGGGAGAAGTGCAGCTGAAAGGATCGGAATGGTGCCTGGGAGCTGACACAGCCTCCCTACCAGGCCCCACTCCGAGCAGCCCTCTGTTCAGCCGAAACCACTGCAGGCATCCCCTTCAAGGCGCTGGGGCCTGGACGGACTCCTCGCAGTGGGGTGAGTAGGACAGCTTGCAGGAGTGGCTCTCAGTTCCAGCGCACAGGAATCTCCTGGACGGCTTGTGGAGACAGACCGTGGCGACCCACCCCCAGAGTTCTGATTCAGTACCTCGAGTGGGGCCCAAGAACGTGCATTTCTAACAAGTTCCTAGGTGATGCTGCTGCTGCTGGGGAGGGACCAGGCTCTGAAGATGCGGAGCCACGGTCTGTGCTGTAGCTGGCCCCCAGGCTATAACTGGACTCGTCCCTCTGTCCCTCCATCACGCATTCTAAGTTTCCCTTACCTTCGGCCAGCATCTCAGCTGGTCTGATCGGGCAGTATCGTGCGCAGCCATCATCCAAGGGTTGTTGGGCGGGCTCAGTCCATGGAGCATGGGACTCTCGATCTCAGGGTTGTGAGTTCAAGCCCCACGTTTGGTGTAAAGGTTTCTTTAAAGAAATCCTTAAAAAACAAAAAATTTGAGCTTTTAGTTGCCTTGCCCTTGTCAGGCCATGCTTGCTACAATCTCTGTTCACTGGTATCACGAGGCGCCAAAGTTCCACTCCAGTGAATCTCTTGGGTTCCGGACATACTCCTCTTTATCTCCGTATGATCACCGGAGTCAGTAATCCCCACCAGTAGAATCGCTCCTTTCTTTGCCTGATTGTCAACTGGCACAGAGACCTCAACATGATCATGTGACCGTCATGGATTCCACTTCACTGGACCCCTACTGGGTCCCTTGGGAAAGCATCCCCCTGCCCCCTGGAAACCAAAACCCTCTCGCTGACCCTGAGTTGTAGGAAAGAGAAGTACAAATTCTTCAAGTGGGTCACTGTGCTGGCGAGAGAAGGCTAGCCCGCTTCTACCTGTTGGTATAGTTTTTCTTAAGATTTTAAGTTCTACACCCAACGTGGGGCTCAAACTTACAACCAACTGAGGCAGCCAGGCACCCCCAGGCCTGTGTATTTTAACAACAAGGGACACTATCCATCAGCTAGTGGAGACTGTCAGGATGCTACCTCTAGCCGGCAGGGCACTGTCCTACAGCGCTGGTGGCCTCAGCTGCCCCACCGTGCTGTCCTATTTATGCGGGCTGCCGCTCATGCTGGGGTACACGGTAAGACGGTAAATCCCACAGTCAAGCGTCCATAGCCTTTCCCAAAAGTCTTTGAGGCAATGTTACGAGAGATACAACGGATCAGATATTCTGTGTCGTAGCATGATTATATTAGAGGGTAAACGGCAGTCAGGACAGGAAACCCCTCTCCTCGGCAGATGTCAATTCCAGTAAGGTGGAGCCCTGCGTGCCCATCTGAATTGAGGACTCCATGGTCTGATAACGCCCAGCTCCTGAGGAGACAGCAACACTGGCTCTGTCTCTTAGTGTCCTCAGGGGCTCCGTCTCTCCTAGGGCCCACTGGGAGTGGGAGCAGATCTGCCGTGGAAAGCATGGCCTCACTCCACGACCCCACAGCGCTGTGCTGGAACCTTCTACAGGGGTGGCCCAAAACCCCCTCCCCGCAGTGTTCTTCACTGCCGTGTAGACAGCCAGAGTGGCAATGCAGTGTGCAGCAAAGCCTGGAACTGGGTGTGTGTGTGTGTGTGTGTTCCACTTGAAACTGGCAGCCATGACAAGTGGGTTGGAAGAATACCCTAAGGACAGTTCATGTACTTCCCAAACCCAGAGCAAGGCCCGCCCAGCCCTGTGTCCCTGTCTTAGCACCAAGGGGTAGAGGGTGCAACACACCGCCCTTTGCCGCGGAAGCACTGTGTAGCCATGCCCCCAGGTCACTGGTCCTCTGAGTCCTTTGTCAGTGTGGCAGGCCCAATTCTTCATGGAGTTTATCACCCCGACGCTGGGACACAAGTCTCACTAGGGCATCTGAGTTCTTGCCACTTCCTGCTGCTAAAAGCACCCAGCACGTCGTCATAACCCGGTGGACTAGCATTACGTTCTGCAGCCGGCGGGATGATTAAGGTCCTTCGGCCTCCGCTGTGACTTAGAGCGAGTGATCTACACTTGCCTCGCATGACTGAGAGTAGCTGCCCATCCCTGAGGGACATGAGCTGTTTTGATCCTCCTGATGGAAATTGAGAAGCATGCACTTTCCAAAGCAATAGCTGCAGATCAATGCCAGAGGCTTCCAGGAAAGGCACCACCGACAGCTGTTGCCCTCTGTTCTCTCTGCTCTCTCTAGAAGCCTGACGGATATGTTAAAGGCGGTTATGAAGGAGCCATTACCTCTGTGTCCTTAAACGTTTTTGATGATGATACTGATTTTGAATGGTAATACTGATGACTGCATTTCCTCATGTGATTGCTCGTGATCTACTAACATGATCTGGGGGAGGGTACAGTTCCAGAAGTTTCCATGTGGTTCTTCCTCCCATAATGGCTCTTCCTCCACAGGTCAGTGGTCTAAATATATTTATCCCAAATACATACTTAGAGGCTGGGGAAAGAACCCCAATGTGCGACCCACTGTGAGACAGACTTTGGCCTGAACTCCACCCATCGCCTGGTTTCCAAAGACCCGCATCCGCACATGGGGCCATCACAGTGTTTAGGATTCCCTAGTACCCGTCTCGGTGTAGACCTTTTATCTAACAGCCCTTAAACATTCTGGGTGTGTATAGTGCATATAATCTCGCCCCAGGGCTCTTCCTCAATAAGACCTGGCTCCCAATCGCCGTCACTGGGTCTGTAAATCAACTTAGATCTGGCCCCTGATTTTCCCATGGTGACAGGCCACATCAGTCTGCTCACCAGCTTGCCTCCTTTTATTTTATTTTATTTTATTTTTTGGTTATACAAGTCAAGTAACACTCTAGCCGGCTGTCACTCAGAACTCTGTGACCTATCAGCCATTGTCACAAACCCCTGCAGATCGAGGCCCCTTGATTTCTACTCCAGCCTGACTGTCCATTATATTATGTCCATCTCACCTCTTACATTTAGTAATAACATGTGACCTCTGCTGTTCTAGAATCCCATCATCCCTGCTGAGCTTAGGAGCATGCCCAGTTCCGTGGTAGCATTTTCTACTGTCGAGCCAGCCGGCAGTGGGCAGCCATCAGTGACTTTTTCATAGGTGCTGGGACACCCCTCGCCAGAACATTCTTTATTGCCTCAGTGAAGGCAATGTCCTCTTGGGAATGTAGGTAGGTGGTTCTTCAGTTGATGTTTTCCTTAACTCTGCCATCGCGGACTCACTCACTGCGTGCCCATCCTCATGTCCAAGCCTCTATAGCCAACCCAGCTGCCCTTGGGGACCAGCTTCGGGTGTCCTTCAGTCCAAGTCATGGCTAAATGCGCCTGTGATGATAAACTCTACCTAGCCAGCCTAATACTCTTCCCTCGACTTCCACCCCTGGCCTGACACCCTCCACATTTTGCCCTGGTTCCTGAGAGTACATATTAGCCTGATTCTGCAATTCCTTCCATGATCAAGCTATTTCCTCCCACACAGAGGTGGTATTTCTCTTCTCAGGCTCTGTTGAAGCGTGTTGAGACCTGAACCGATTCTGTGTTTTCCACTGGAGGAGGATCTCAGGGCGGTCATGCACCACCTCGCAGGCATTTGCCCCACTGGAGGTCTCAGCAGGGTCCTCAGACGAGGAAGAGCAAGCCTCTCCTGCCAGTCCCACGTTAGGGGAACCCTGTTTTCAACATTTTGGGGCACATCTAACTTAGGCCCCACTGTCCCAACCTCTTCCTGTCAAGGCTCTGACTTTGATAAAGAATTTTCAAGACAGTATTTTACCCCATCTGCAGCTCAGCCAACCTTATGATTAGACCCTAGGCCTCTTTCGGGTACTTCTCCCTGTGCTGCGGGAGATCAGGCGCTCCTTAGCCCTTGCTGCAGGGGCCCCTGAGCTTCCACAGTGGGCCTCGAGTTGAGAGGCGGCTGGCTTATGCCAGTATTTTTACCCCTAGGCTTGCCAAGCAGTTAATAAAAACTGGCCAAATGCACCATCTTTCTCATGGGCCCCCTACTGCTCGAGCACCACAGCTACTGTGGGATCCGGCCAGCACTCACCCCCTGCTCCTGGAGACGAGCCTGGGTGGTAATCGTGCTGCTCCCACACGCCAGGGCCGGTCAGCATCCGCTTACCAACAGCCCCTTACTGTTCTGTTGTTAGCAAATTACTACAAACGCTGCTGCTTAAACAACACGAATTAATATCTGACAGTTCCTAGGAAGACAGAAGTCCATCACAGGTCTCCCTGGGCTAACCTCTAGGTGGCATCAGGGCTGAGCTCCTTTTCGGAGGCTGTAGAGAAGAATCCATTTCCTTGCCTTGTCCTGCTTCTAGAGGCTGCCCACACTCCTTGGCTTGTGGGCCCCTCCTCCACCTGCAAAGCAGCAATGTTGCATCTCTCTGGCCATCTGTCTACACTCACATCTCCCTTGGATCACAGCCCAGAAAAGTTCTCTGCTTTTAAGGACCTACACGATTAGGGTGGGCCTCTCCAGATAATCTAGCATGATTTCCCTGTCTCAAGATCCTTAACCTTAATCACATTTGCTTTTGCCAAGTAAGGTAACATGTTCGCAAGTTCCAGAGGTAGTCATCTTCGGGGATGGGGGGAGTCACATGGCTACTACATTCTGCCTACTGCAAATGGCAGTGGGGGTGATTGCCATGACGGGCGCGTAAACCAGCTCTGACCCCCTATCCTGAGCGTCTGCATTATAAAGCTATTCTGGGTACTGGTTGTCTTTGTCTGGATTCTAGAAAAAAAAAAGCCTGAGACAAAAGCTTACATGCAGCTCACTTATTTGGGAAATGATCCCAGGGTGCAGAAGACGCACAGAAGTAAACAGAAAAGAGGAAAGCCGACGTTAAGGATGCACTGCCAAATTGGCCATGGGCAACTAGCAGCTGATTCTGCAGGATCTTCAGAGGAACCTTCTGGAATGCTTCCAGAACGGTCTACCCAAGGGATAAAAGGAGGAAACATTTATCCACCAGCCAAATGTCCACCATTGGTCAAGGGTGGCCCCATGGGAACTTAACTCCTCTGTACTTCCAGGCTGTGAAATTGTACCGAGTGAGTTCTGTGGGAATCCCACATCACAGTGAGGCTAAAGTGAAAGGTATGTGGCAGGAATCCAAAGGAAGGTGCAAGGGTCTTCCCTGAGATCCTGGTCAAAGACTGAATGGAAGCAGTTGCCACACCTGTGGCTGGAGCTGCAGGCAGGGCAGAGAGTGTCTGATTCGGGGCCCAAGCGTTTGGATACGTAGACCAAAGGCTCTAAGGCTGGAAGGATAAGCTTGGCATATTTGAGGAATGGAGAAGACAGGGTAGATGAAAACACTGTAAGCCCGGTGAGAGTGGTACTGACTTGAAGTAGGCAGAGAACAGATCCCTTAGGAGTTCACAAGCCTGAACAAGAAATTTGATACATTGGGGAAACGTGCTTACTTCAGCGTAAGACCGTGTAGTCAGCCTTCAAGGAGGAAGCATCTCTGGAGATGAGGCCCCAGAGATCAACAGGGTTTTGTTAAGATGGGTTGGAGGGGCTAGTGTCACAGCATCTGAAAGACACGGAGGCATGGGGACGCTCCTGCAAAATTGGTCCAGCAAAACTTTTACTCTTTTTAACTATAGATGCCTGTGCGATGATGAAATAGGACAAAGATGAATTCCTTGTTTTTTACTTCTGAACATTTAAAATGAAAACATATTTTTTATTATTATAAGCTGGAGCCCTGATGATCTATAAACTTCCCTAGGATTGGTATCCATCATTTTCAGCACCAAATTTCTATGTTTATAGTAATTTTTTGTGGCAGGGTGGGGCGGGGGAGGAATCACAGGTCAACTATTTACTCTGACCACAAATTAGGAAAAAAAATGAGGAACCCAGGGTTTAATTAAAAGTAGTTGCTAGATTTCTTCCCATTCAGTTGATGATGTACTATATGTTGGCTAATTGAACACACACAAAAAAGAAGTTGCTAGAAATTTTAAAGCCTTCATTTCTATGTCAAGATTTCCTAGCTCTAAATTATTTAAAGATCCTGCTATGTTCCCTGCTCTACTGACCTCTTTAGTGTTTCTTTCAGGACATTTCAAGGAGACATGACATGAAGTGTTTCAACTGAGTCACAGGAAGATCGAAAGTAGTTGTTTGCATCTGTCTGAGTTTTATCTCTGTTAAACTTACTCATTAGTGCCATAAAAAACCCAGAAGGTTAAAAAAAAAAATTAAGTGCTCAAATAGAGAAAGCACAAATCCCAACAAGCAGAGACGGAAGGACAGAACTCCTAAAGCACATTAATTAGGACTCAAGAATTTGCAAAATGACCTTAGAGAAAGAACACTAGCCCATTCCCTAAATGACTCAGAGGGACAGACTGGCCCAGAAAATAATTACTTATCACTAAGTATTGAATCTACATATGACATGATGTTATGAGCTAAACAGGGCTAGAAAATAATCTGGGTTAATTCCTAATTCACACAATCCTGAGAGTGGATAGGGCTCTTAGAGGTGACCTAGTCCAGTGTTACTGCCACTGCAAAAACTCTATAAAACCCCTGGAAGTACCAGCAACATGTGGCTCTTAGTGGCGACTACGTGGCTCAGTTTGATTGAGTGTCCAATGCTTGATTTCGGCTCAGCTCATGATCTCAGGGTCATGGGATCGAGCCCTGTGTCAGGCTCCACGCTGAGTGGGGAGTCTGCTTGAGAGTCTCCCTCTCCCCCTCCCCTGCTCATGCTCACTCTTTCTCTCTCTCACATAAATAAATCTTAAAACACGTGGCTCTTAGGTTGGAGGCTCTTGCTGATAGTAGGTCATTCTATATGGGCTGTTAAATTTGCTTTTAATCTTTAACTGGCAACCCTTAATCTCAGGTTGTTTTTAGGAAAACATAGCAATCCTCTTCATAAACACTTATGGCAAAGTTTATACATGTTTACTACCCAATTTGGGAGTTAATGTCTTTGAAGCGTAAGAATAATAGATTATCAGTACAAATTCTTCTATACTAGATGAATAGCTCCTTGAAGGCAAGACCATATACTTTATAATCTTTAATCCAGAGTGCCTTGCTTATATCAGGTTTCCAAATGTTTGCTGAATGATAAATGAATAGGGGCACCCAGGTCCTCAGTCAGTTAAGCGTCTGCCTTCAGTTCAGGTCATGATCCCAGGGTCCTGGGATCAAGCCCCACATTGGGCTCTCTGTTCAGTGGGGAGGCTGCTTCTCCCTCTTCCTCTGCCTGCTGCTCCCCCTGCTTGTGCTCTCTCTCTCTCTCTGTCAAATAAATCAATAAATCTTAACCAAAAAAAAGATAAATGAATAAATTAGTGAATGAATGAAAAATGAAATAAACACTCATAGTTAAAAATAGCATATTAGCTGATTTCTTGCCTTTTTCAGGAGGGAAAAGGAATACACAAATAACTGAAATATTTCTCTAAAACTTTATTCAAAGTTATTCACCTCACTGTTAATAAGGTGTACAGTTAATGTTCTGTGCCAATATTACTAAGCTTGCCCATTGCCGGCAATGGACTTTGAGAAAAACCCATTTCCTGACACCCAAAAGTTAAATTACTCTTTTCAAAACATACCAAACCTCCCAATACTTGTGAAAGTATTACATGCACCATCTCCCCCTTAACCTTTAACTGTGAACATTACTAATCTACATCAGTGGATGTTAAAATGAAGGCATTTTAACAAATTATGACTGTACAAATCAAAATACCACTAGTTAATATTAGACAAGAGTATTTTACAAACACTACATTACATATTACCTTGCAATCTGAAACATTACAGTTCATATTTATGTAAGTTTATTTTAGATAACTGAAACTTCACAGAATTTAACAGCAAAAAAAGTTTAAAAAATTTAGTTCTGTACATTAGTTCCAACTATCTCTATTTTACAATCTATAAGGCTCATGTCATAGTTCAGCACCAAGAAGATCTACAAAACTGTCTCACCAGTCTGCTTATTCATCCCATGTGATAGGTTTTGTGGTTTTTTTTGTTTTTTTTTTTTAAGGTGAAAGTCTGAAAAAAATGCTTTATAAATCCTACTTCCAGACCTTGAAAAGGAATACTTTTTTTGGCTGGTCATACTATATAAAACTAGGGTTGTACTTTTTAGTGTTCATTGAAAAGACACCCAAAAAAGGGAGAAGAAAGGAAAAAGAATACTTACACCATGAATTTAGGCTGTCAGTCTTTAAGTTGAATTTATAACACTGAAGCATCGGAGGTAACCTAATAATGCCCTGCGCCCCATCCTTCCAGTTTGTTTTAAAATTTTAAAAGGCAGCCAGAAAAATGTTTTCTTTATTCTTCAAAATAAGGTGCAAAGGATTGCAACCACTTCCTCATACACCGCCCCACTAACATCGCCACCTTGAACCAATGATTCCGAAGCAGACCAGAGCTACGTCCGTGGCCTGCCAATGTACCACGTTGTCTGTAGCAGACGTGGCTTAATGCATCTCTCTGTTCACAGAGGTCATTACAATAATGTGTCACTGCTGGCCTGGATTTGAAGCAACATTCCAGTTTCCAGAACCAGTGTTACTATCCCAACTCTTCTCCCTCTTCAGGATTTATAAATTATAGAAAAAGAACATGTTTGTCTTGCCATTTTAAAACAGGGTTTGTGCCTATCACATTTTAAGACTACATTCCCTACACTAGAAACTTTTTTTCAAAAACCACAGGTACTTTCAGTAAGCTTGTTTGTTCAAAGTACAAAATTCTTATGTGTTTAAAAAAATTAAAATTGGAGACTAGTACCTCTGCTTTCTTCGCCTGAAGCACATGATTCATCATACCACATTGAAAGACTAAGCTTCATGCATACAAATGGCCAGAGAGGTATGAAGTTTACAGAGCCCTTAAACATTCCCGTCCATTAAGCATGGGCTAGACCACACAAGGAAGCACATTAGCAGATTGAGCAAAGAGACTTTCCCAAGAACACCATAGTTTTCCAGGCTCCATGTCAGTCACATAAAAAGTTACGCAACATGTAATCCTTTAAAATTGTCCCCAGACATCCCACATTCCCAGAACTGTTCCCATACACCCCCCACCCCAATCCGCACTGAAATCTTCCACCTCACAGAAGCGTCTCAGTGCTCCCCGTTACTAATGACAGCTGCTTCGGGTTCTGCTGCCGTTGCAGGTAGTCTTGGCACTTTCTTGGCAGGACTTGGAATATGCTAAAATCAAAGGAAAAAAAGCTGTTGACTCTGTTTTTTTTTGTTTTTGTTTTTAAAGAGTCATGGTGCTAAACTTTTTTTTTATTTTAATTTTTTTTATTATATTATGTTAGTCACCATATGGTGCTAAATTCTAGTGAAAAAACAGAGAAAGGACAATTTGGAGAGGTTTATACTAAACGTATATTCTCTAGAACTTTCCATGGAAGGAAATAAATAGCTATTCTTTATCATGAAGTTATTACACAAATACAGAGCAAGGGAGAGAAGGAGGCCACAGAGAGCCACCACACACAGTATTCTACTTGTTACTCTTGCGTTCTCAACTCTGACTCTGGTGGCCTGACTAGTGACCTGACTCGTGCAACAGCAAGAAGCAACACCATGCCCTCATCAACTCTGTGCTGAGCAGGTAAATAAACTCCAGGGCTATCACGTTTTCAGTCTGAACCGTGGCCACGATCCTCGGCAAGCCATTTCACTTCTTGCAGCTTTGTCTCTAAGATGGAGATAGTATCATTTACCTCAAGATGGATTTTGTAAGGGTTAAATTAGAAAATGTTAATAAAGTTCCTAGCATACAACAGGAATGCAAATCACTGCTATTAGTGTTACTTCCTGACATTCTGTAGACAGATGTGACAATGGCCTGAGAAGAGATGAGAAGGGCTCCAAATTCTGCCCTCACTGGGCATGATCACAAACGGGCCTCCTCTCTACATCAGTCTTCCTTAAAATGTTGGTATTCTTAACAAAACCCAGGATTCATTGCACGTTTTAAAAATGCTAGTAATTTAAGTGCAAAGCATTTTATACAATTAGAAAATGGCACAGTGGGAATCCAGGGCCAAGGCCTCGCTCTGAGGGACTCTACTTTATCGACTTTCCTTTAAGTGGCTCAGTCTCAGGTCTCCTAAGCCCTGAGATCTGCGGTGGAAATTTCTTACCGTGTCAGAGGCCGAGAGCAAACACGTCGAGCTTCACCTACCTCCGTGGCTGTACTTGAATGGACAAGTCCTACTTCTTCACCCAGGGCGTCGTCGCTGGGCGAGGGGCGCCGCGCATAGGTCCTCCTGTGCTTCTCGTCCACTCTGACTAGGTACCACGTGCCTCCGAAAAGTGAATCTACTGAACTCTGGGGAATATAGTTGACTGAAAAAAGGGCAGAGAACACGAAACATTCGTTAACGATATACCAGTCAGCCGGCAAAACTAGACGCAAGAAGTTGCCTATTTCCCCACCATGTTCCCTGATATCAGATTAGCACTGAAGAAAGCCTAGATACCCTTATCTTACACGTAACACGTTTCAGGTTATTAAGTGCCCTCCAATAGACTTTTGGGGGTACACCCATATGTTTAAACACAATTTAATATTTTTACCCAAGTGATGAGTGTCCTCTCTGAGCTTCATGTTATCAGCAAAGACATCTGGCGCCACACAAGTTCTTGAGTCAAGTCTTGATTTAAGATCACACAAACTTGCCGTTATTTTATCAAGAGCAGACCCTAAAACAGTAAATCCCAATATTAAAAGACAAAAGTAGGGGCACCTGGGTGGCTCAGTCAGGTAAGTGTCTGACTCTTGACTTGGGCTCAGCTCATGATCTCAGGGTCGTGAGATTGAGCCCTGCATCGGGCTCTGCACTGGGCATGGAGCCTGCTTGGGATTCTCTCTCCCTCTGTGCCCCCACACCTCTGAACACTCTCGCTCTAAAAAAAAAAAGACAAAAAGACAAAAGTAGCATGCCCCAAAACCTGAACAAGATGCTGCTAAATGGAAGAACAACTCTTCATGTCTTACAGAACTACCAGATACTATTTGGTTGAAAGAAAAAATGGTATCTGTTTGGTACAGCTTCCTATGACCTCTGACTAGACATTCGTTTGGTATCAGCCAGTAGACAAAATAGGAAACAGATAGGATTTGAAACTATAAATAACTTGTCCATGGTCAATCCACGACACAGTTTTCAAGTAATGCCAAGTCTTCCATCAGTTTTTTTCCATGTTTTTGCTCCTTCCTGCTCAGGCATATAAGCCAAGACCATAAATCTATAAAAGTTAGGTATCTAGTATAAAACTGACCCAACAAGGACTGATTTGGTATTACGCATAGGATCAGACTCAACGGCTGTCTGCATTAGACAGACACATCCCCTTCCCTGCCTGCATCCTCTCCCCGGTTATAAATGCTTTACGAACGAGAGAAAAGATAAAAATTAAAGTTCCTTGCTGAAGAAGGAAAAGTCAAACACAATGCCAAAATGCCAAAAAAAGCTTTTTTTAAGCTCATTCTATTTTTTCTGACTTGGAAAAAAGGAAAGAGCAATCCTGGCTCCGACACAACCCTGCCACTTACTCAGTTAAGGCAGATTCTTAGAGTGGAGAGTAAAAATCTGGCTGTGTTGAAAGAAGTGATGAAGACACAAATGTGCGCTCTATGGGACAGATTCAAGAGCTCCCTTGAGAGGCCCGCTGAATCAACCTCAGCACTTAGCATGGACGGTTCCCAGCACACTCCTGCTGGAAGAGTCGGCACGTACCTGGTGTGGCATCTTGCGTAACTTTAAGGGAGTACAGGGTGGCGGCCAAACCAGAACCGTAAGAGAACACCCCAATCCTCTTTCCTGCCAGCTGCTGAGGCGAGTACCTGTGTAGGGGGAGGAAAACTATTAAAAAGTCTCACCGAGGGGCGCCTGGGTGGCTCAGTCGGATAAGCGTCTGCCTTTGGCTCAGGTCATGATCGCAGGGTCCTGGGATTCAGCCTCGAGGGGGACTCCCTGCTCAGTGGGGAGTCTGCCCCTCCCCCAGCTTGTGCTCTCTCGCTCTCTCTCTCAGATAAATAAAATCTTTACAAATAAACAAATAAAAATAAAAAACAATAACAAGTCTCAGTGATCCAAAACTACAATGTGTGGGAAGATAGAAGTTGGGAGTAAAAAGTCATCCTATAGCCTTAGGAAGCTGACCCAAAGCTTTACAATAAACAGACTGAAAACAACAGTTTCTGTCTCTTTGGGAATGATGGGGCTTATGAAAGTTACTATGCCATAAAATAAGTTAGTCAACTAGGGATGTACAGCTCAACTGCAGGTCAAGAGTGAGACGACCATGAGAAGAGCAGCCAGGAAAGCCAGTAGGAACCGAAGTGCTCAGGAGTACAGTAGCCTCGTCTCACTCATCCTGTAAGTCAATGGACGGGAGGCTATTGAACCTGGAAATAAAATGTCATCGTGGGACCTGCCCTCAACATGCCTGCCACCAGCTTTGGTGTT
Organism: Ailuropoda melanoleuca; assembly: GCF_002007445.2. Lineage (NCBI taxonomy): Eukaryota > Metazoa > Chordata > Mammalia > Carnivora > Ursidae > Ailuropoda > Ailuropoda melanoleuca. The sequence continues at coordinate 113,815,981 of NC_048220.1, read as the reverse complement.
CAAAATCTAACATCCCCAAGTGAGAGAAGTTAGGCAGTGGAACTATGTACTTACTGTGCTAGAACAGAAGCGAGGGAGCCATACACGGACGATGTGTACATATTTCCATTCTGATTCGACACAAGCAAAGATGCCTTTGTTTTCTGATTAAAGAGCTCAGAACTAGCCTTCATAAATGCTTTTTCCACATCTCTATCAAAGTAGGTATCTTCTAATTTAACATCCCTGAAAGATTTAGAAAAAAGGCCATCTTACAATGTTCAAAGACTACATTTTTGTTATACTAGTCGATGTAACTAATATTCTGTGTGTACGATTCCATCTTCCTATTAAAAGCCAAGGAGCCACATGCTAATTGCCATGAAGATGTTAACAGTTGCACAAATATGGTCCTTTTTGTCAAAGCTTTTTATCATCAAGTTAAGACAACAGAATTCTCATGGGTCAATAAACTCACGAAAGCTCTGTCGTCACCAAACAGAATACACTACTATTTCAAGTCCATCATAAAGTCCATTTAGTTACAAAAGTCAGGGTATTGCAGGAGCCAAGCCTTAAAAAGTAGGGTAGAATTTTACTAGATATAGAAGGGACAGAATGAGTTTAACAGGCTGGCACGCAGGGTGCCGGAGAAGTGGGGAGAGGTGGGAGGGACAGGAAAGCCCACTCTAGTACAGCAGCTGCAGGACGGGATGGGGCACAGGGGCTGGAGAGGCAGGGAGAAGATTTCAGAGGCTGTCGTAATAAATACAGGCATTCATGGGTTCTACTATCGTGGTGACAATGGGAACAGATCTAAAAGGAGGAAATCTTCATGTCTAGGGGCGCCTGGGTGGCTCAGATGGTCAAGCTTCTGCCTCTGGTTCAGGTTGTGATCCCAGGGTCCTGGGATTGAGCCCCACATTGGGCTCCTGGCTCAGCGGGGAGCCTGCCTCTTCCTCTGTCTCTGCCCTTGCTCATTCCCTCTATCTGTCTCAAATGAATAAATAAAAATCTTTAAAAAAAAGAAAAAGAAGAAAATTTTCATATCTATGAAAAGAATGGTTTAACAGATAAAATACACACAGAAGAAAAAAAAATCCTAACAAACTTCTCTTACCCAAAGGCTTCCAGGCCACTATAGATACTATTTTTATCTCTGTTCTGGTCATTAAGGAAGTCATTCAGCAACATCCGAGCTAGAGATTTCTGAACCAGCTTACAGTAGGGTGAGTGGAAGATCATGAAACCAAAATCATTCAAGGTAAAATCTTTATCATTTCCCTCTGAAAGAGAAATCCAAAGAAATTATGAAATTCATTTAAAACACTAACTTTTGAAGTTTGATTTTAGAACAAGGCTACGATGTTCTTCTATTTTTAAACAACAACCAAAAATACACTGTGTAATGAAATATCTCTAGGGCTTAAAATGTGTATCAGAAAGACATCCAGAGACAGAACATCCCCCACTACATTACTGTTTTCAAACTTCAGAGAGTCTTAAAGAGTCTGTAATTAATTTAGTGGGTTGGGACCAGTTTTGTTTTTTTTTTTTTAACCTTAGGGTATTTTTTTAATGAAACAGAATAGGGTAGAAAATAGCAAACTGCATAACTTGTGGCATGGCATGTAATTTCTTATTTCTGGATGAGTTTAGCACACAGACAAGGTAGAGTGTACTACTCACTCTGGGGCCTAATAACGTTAGAAAATCACTGTCCCGTTCAATACTGGCAAACAGTATGACGTTTTACACACTGCAAGAATGCTTCTTCTCCAGGACCACTACGAATCTTATTACATTACTCAATACTTATTTTAACCCCCTCTTAACAACCTCTATAAAGCAAAGTTGGTCTACGGAAAAAGCCTAATTTATGTGATACTGTGTGTTTTAATGGCACTAATTCAAATGCTGTCCTTTTGAGTATCTCAAGAACTTTTTCAGGGTTAAAGACAGAGATTAATGAGGACACTGGAAAAGCAAGTTTGAATTCACAGGTCAAATGCAAACAGCCTGTGGGAGGAAGGGGGTCACTTCAGTAACGGATTTTCATTAGAGTTTGCTCTGGATCACAGCTGCAAGCTAAAGCCTTGTAAAAGTACCTCTCTCTCTCAAAAGATGAACAAAATTCAAGTTACTTTTTTTTACCCTAGTTTTGATTTTTTTTTACTGGGGTAAGTCCAAATAAGTGTTTCTGCATAGATATACCTCATTTCCAAAGCTTCCCTGTTATTCCTAAATTACACATTCCCCAAATCTGTGGGGAAATGCAATCTGGTGGATGAGGAAGAAATAGTTCGAGGACACTAACGAAGGATGCCCACAAAGCAGGATCTTACTAAAGACACTCGGCACACCACAGTGCCCTCAACAGATGCCCAAACCAAGGCACACACGTGAAACCCACCCTTCTGCCACTGGGCACGGATCTTTTTACGGTAGACGGAATAGCAGCGGTCTAGTGCACTGAGGTAGCACTGTATGGAGAGTTTCCCATCAACTACAGGATATTCCGAAAGCATATCAGGCTTGTAAAAGTCATAGGCGTGTTGCATATGTGTCCCACGAAGTCCTATCAGAACGAAAAAGGAAGATGACATTTATTTCTGCTCCTTGATGATTGTATGTTAGTCAGCAGACTGCATTATCTGGGGACTTTCCTAAATTATCTAGTCAATTCTTGCCACTTGCAGCATGGAAATCACAAGGTAAAACCCACATGTAATTGAAATGAAACGTAACAGTATCCATGGACAGGCCTAAGACTCCTTTGATATACAACATTTTATACAAGTTTCTTATCTGTAACTGGGAGATCACAATTGCTCTACTGAACTGAAAACAAAATGAACTTTCACTAACGAGTGACTGTGGGCAAGTTACTGTTTATTACTTAAGCCCATTTTACTGCTCTGTAAAATGAGAATGACATTACTTATCTCATAGAATTGCTATAAAGACCAAATATGCTCACTCATATAAAACACTGAGCAGGTAGTACCTGCATTTAATGAATACTCAGTAAGACCAGCTTCCATTTGTATTTTCAACTTTCTCGGCATACATTGCTAATAAAAAAAAAATGCTCTCCCACTCACCTCGGTCAAAAATTAAAGGAGCATTTGGCCCAATTAGCAGAGCAACAGCTCCCACTCCACCTGTAGGTCTGGCGTTTCCTGTGGCATATACAGCAATATCTCCCGCAACTACCAGGGCATACCGTCCTGAAAAAGATTGTTAATACACATGAAGGTGATTGCCACTTTAAGTACCACACATATACCATGAAGTCTTCTATTTTCCTAGAATATGCTTTCCCATCTTTGGCAAAGCAAAAAAAATTCTAAATTTTTATAATTTGTCCTACATGATAAAGATAACCAGTTTATAACTTAGATAAGTTGAAAGAGCTACATTTCTGACCATATTCAAACAAGCATAACTGGTAGTTTACATGTGGCATTCATTAAAAGGTCATGTGGGCCTATGCATCCTTAAGGAGAGTTTCTTTGGAATAATACGCGACATACCATCCCAAGAGCTGGACTCAATCCAGTTAACAGCGTTGAAGACAGCAGCTGTGCCTCCATAGCACGCATTAGTCGTATCTATTCCTTCTATATCTGTGTTCCCAGACTCCTCAAAGAGCTGCATCAAATTAGTCTTCACAGACTTTGATTTGTCAATGATTGTCTCTGTTCCAACTTCTAAACGCCCGATGCAATCATACGAAAGGCTATGTCTCTCCATAAGATTCTGAACCACAGTCAGGCAAAGAGAGTTGATGTCTTCTCTATCTGTGCAGAAGCCCATCTTGGCCTGGCCCAAGCCAATAGTATACTTTCCAGCATCTACACCATCGTATTTTTCCAACTCGGCTTGATCAACATACTGAGAAGGAAAATAGATCTCAAGGGCAACAATTCCCACATCTTTTGGCCAGCAGGCTTCTGCATTCAAAGGAAGTGACCCAGGCATGGTGAAAGAGCTTTAGAAAGAAAAACAGGAGAAAATTCACTGTTTTAGGTTATAAATTCCAGATTGTCAAACTTAAGAAATCAACATTAAAAGTTCAACTATGACCTGAAATGTTAATTTAGTTTCTAAGTTTAGTATATTTTATTTAGGGCAATTTTATTTTATTATTATTTTTCTTAATCGAAGTATAGTTGACACACAATGTTACATTAGTTTCAGGTGTACGACCTAGTTATTTGACAATTCCAGGCATTGCACTACGCTCACCGTAAGTGCAGCTCCCGTCTGTCATCATGTAATGCTATTACAATACCACTGACTAGATTAGGGGCAATTTTAATATGTGAAAGTAGCAATTATAATATGAACGGAACACTACTATTTAAAATCATTGTCTTTTAGAGAGATTTGCACTTTATTTAAAACTAGACATCTTCAGGGGTGCCTGGCTGGCTCAGTTGGTGGAATATGTGACCTTTCATCTCAGGGTTTTGAGTTCAAGCCCCACACTGGGTGGAGAGTCCTTAAAAATAAACTCTTTAAAAGAAACAAACAAAAAACCTACCTAGATCTCTTAAGATTTAAAACAGGATTATTAATGGTAAAGAAAACTCAAATAAGATTCTTCTATTGTAAAAAACTGTAAGATGAAACAAAATGACAATTTAGCAATACAGTCCACAAATCAGAATTCAAGTACCTGATCTATTCCTGGCCACCTGACAAAGTTTAAATCGGTCAGTCAGTCATCATAAATATATTTCATTCTTCAATGATCTAAACAATCTCGGCAAGTAGAAAAGCCACACTACAGAAGTCTACCAAGTCAATCTCTACAAGGCCCCTGTTATTATAAAGAACCCCCCCAACAACCCAAACGATGAAAATTTTAAGCAAAAATAAGTTCCAGACTCATCACAGAGTCATATGCCTATATCCTACACTTCCTACAGCTAGTCTATAGGCAATAAATGATTGCAGAACCATAAGGTATCACTTAGCTTCTAAATCAGGGAAAAAAAAAACAAACTCTGGGGGCGCCTGGGTGGCATAGCGGTTAAGCGTCTGCCTTCGGCTCAGGGCGTGATCCTGGCGTTATGGGATCGAGCCCCACATCAGGCTCCTCTGATATGAGCCTGCTTCTTCCTCTCCCACTCCCCCTGCTTGTGTTCCCTCTCTCGCTGGCTATCTCTATCTCTGTCGAATAAATAAATAAAATCTTTAAAAAAAAAAAAAACAAAACCAAACTCTGATTCAAATTTGAAAACTGGTAATCCATGTATTATTTGTGTGGCATCTAGATAACACCTCTTAAAACCACCCCTTTCTTTCTTAAAAAGGGCACTAAAAAAGACTCTTGCCACACTGTAAATACTTTTAGTAGTGTCTAGATTTATTTACTAACAGTAAAACAAATGCGCCAGCCACTCAAGCGCATTGCTATGTGCGGACAGGCAAGTCACAGAACCTACCAGAGCCTCCTCAATTTCTTTAGAGACTGTATTAATCAGGAAAAGAGAAGTCATTCTAGGTATTTCCAACAGGGGAGAATTTAACACAGGGAAATGGTTACAAACCTGTTGGCGGGGCTAGGGGTCAAGGGGGCAGGTGGTTATTGAGATCCTAAGAGCTCACACTCTGACAGAAGCTGCTGGAGCTATGGGTGCCAAGGCCCTCTGCTGCTAAGCTCAAGCCCAGACGGCCCTCCCCCTCCCTTCCTGCAGCCCCACTGAAAAAAACAAGCCAGCCTTGCCTTCCCATCTCCTCTCTCCCTTGAGAACTTCCATGGGCAGTCCACCCAGAACGCAGCTGCCACAGGAGTCAGGAATACACAGTTGTCAGGCCTTGAAGAATGGCACAGCCTATTCGTTTTAGGGAAAGAATTTTTTTCCCCATTTAAACTTCTACAACTCAATTTCCTTTTTAGACATCATGTTAATTGCAAGGTGCTCCTTACGTGACAGAATTTCAGGTCTTCATTCACCTAAAGGTCTTGGCTTATGAGAGTTACCTGGGTCCTACTGGCTCACCAATGTTCTTTACCAACGACTACTTTGACTTCCAAAAATGAAAAGTCAAATCCTATATTTATGTCCTTCGTCCTCTGCCACTCTGCAAACTCTGGTATGGTATTAGGCATAATGAAGTTACAGACTACTGCCTTGGTGAGTTGTTAATTTTTGAAATCTTGAGAGAACATCTAAAGCAGAGAGATTATCCTTAAATCATGTAATCTACCCTTAGCCCATAGGTCATCAAGTTATAAGTGTATTGGGACGCCTGGGTGGCTCAGTTGGTTAGGCGTCTGCCTTCAGCTCAGGTCATGATCCCAAGGTCTTGGGATCAAGTCCTGCATCTGGCTCCTTGCTCAGTGGGGAGTCTGCTTCTCCCTCTCCATCTGCTGCTCCCCATACTTGTGCTCTTTCTTTCTCTCTGTATGACAAATAAATAAAATCTTAAAAAAAAAAGTTATAAGTATATTAGAACCTAGAAAATAGGCACCTAGAAATATAATCACAAAATCTAAGTTAAAGGTCCTAAGGAATATCATTGAATCTTCCTTCTAAATATCAGAATCTTGTTTAATTTATGTTTTTTCACTTATTCAAACAATGACAACATGTTACATGCCAAACATTTGGGATAAGTTTCATAGGAGATAACCCTTCCCCTTTCAAATATTCACCACCTCTGTGCGTAGGATATAAACATCTAATAATAAACAAGTGAAACAACAGAGACAGTCACATGATGTTAGGAGAACTACCTAACCCAGCCTGGAGGCAAGGGGAGGAGTGGGAAGAGAGGCTTCTTGGTTACTGGTGCTGCCTTGAGTCTTCAGAATGAGTAAGGAGTAATCAGTAAAGCTGTGCAGAAGCAAATAGTGGCAGGAGATTCTCCACAGGCTGGACAACATATAAAAAGGCAAGATACAGAGAGCTAGGAGAAGTTTTACTCATTTACTGAGTGAAACGTGAGGCCCAGTGAGCAGAGCAGGCAAGCAGTAAGTCAGGAGAGCTAGGCCAGGGTCAGGTCATAAAGGCTCTGGGATGCTGCTGTCAGGGGGCTTCAGTGTCACCATGAAGACAGTAAGAAGCCATCAAAGGGTTTTAGACAGGAATAACACGGTCATATTCGTGTTCGGGTCAATGTAGTTTTCCAACTCCGCAATCAATTTAGTGAAGGGCAAACAACATTTTTTAAAACGTAGTAGAAAAGAACAGAAAACATCAGCTTGCACGGCACACAGTAACTTTAAGAATTTTTCCATGAAAATTCTGTTTCAATTATTCACATATATCCTAGGTTGCAATATAAAGTGTATTTCTTACTGAGGGTCATAGTCAAAAAAGCTTGCGCATCCCCGTTTTGCACAATCACGGGTGCGGTGTGGAGAATGGATTTGGGTCAGGGGCACATACAGCAGTCCGGGTAAGACAGCTCATGTACTAGTGCAATTACCACCTGAGGGGTAAAGAAGGAACAGCTTCAAAAAATACAGAAGCAAAAACCTGGCAGAAATTGTGATTGACTAGAAGCTGGGAAAAGGAGGAGGTGTTTAGGATGGCTCCCAGATTCCAGCCTCAACTGTTTTATGACTTCACAGGCTCACTGTCAGATCAGCTCCGTGAATAGAGAAGCACCTCTTTACCTTGTTCTACCCTTTCCCCTCCTCCACAAAAACCTATCTGTTTACGATAATCTAAACTGAGCTACACTGAAGTTGAAATAAAGACATAAAGGAACTAAAAAGTCACTTGGGAGAGTCTAAGCTTATAGGAAAACAAGATTAAGTCCTCTGCATAATCTGTAGAAAAGAGCTCTACAACTAGTGTTAAAAACCAAACAAAGACCAGTCCATACCCTTATAAGAGGAGCCCCTCCTATGTGCTACCCTCTATGCCGCCAAACCAGAGGCAGTAGGATTACCCACCTTCCCAGCCTTTCCCACAAGGTTACCACTTTGGATTCTTTCCACTCTTTAAACTGCTCTAAACACACTGAGGACAGTGTGATTTTCCCTGCCTGACCCAGCAGCTTGCAACGCTTTTGGAAAAAAAATGGACAAGTATATACAATCTTCTGAACGTATAAACCAGTTTATTAAAAGCCACAATGCAAGGCTTTGATTCCATAATTAATCCATATTTACCATAATCCTACTAGCTCTGATCAGTTCTTATGTTATTGTACTTATGAAACAAGGCATAACTATGTTATGCTTAAACCTCTGAGAGGTTAAATAAGTCCCTTCTTTCATTTGGGGGAAAAATGTAGCTTAACTAACCCACACACATCAAGTTGAAAGTGAATCATGACTCTGATCTTGGTGTGGAAAAAATGTTTACGTTATCTGACTCAGTCAATATTGCTCACTCTGAGGGGTTCTGACAGCCAAGATGTTCTCATTATATTCCTGATAAAAAGCTGTCCAATTTGAAATAGTTAGCTTTTGGTTGAAATTAAGGAGCAGTAAGATTAAGTAGGAAAAGAATGAAAAATTAATACAGGGAAGCAACTGTTTCCATGGCATTTCAAACAACAAAAAGTATGATATAGTTTCTTATCTGTAATCTTTACTTTTAACTCTCCTATAAGTGTATGCTCTTATGCTGTCCTCCAAATGCTCTCTGAAGTAGACCAGATGCAATAAGAAAAAGAAAAAGGCCAGCTAAAGCTCTGAGATGTTCACATTATGGTGTTAACTCCATACACAATAAGGTATTCTGGTTAATTCACTATCTAAATACCACAAAAATTTCTAAATATAGTTTAAAAATCTGACAGTTTAAAAAATTATCTGCATATATTTTTTACTTTTTGCTGATAAAAAAAGTACTTTACTATTTTTCAGAGCATTATAGCCACAATAAAAAAAAAAAAAAAAAAAAAAACCTGGGGCACCTGAGTGGCTCAGTCATTAAGCATCTGCCTTCGACTCAGGGTGTGATCCCAGAGTCCTGGGATCAAGCCCCACATCAGGCTCCTCTGATGGGAGCCTGCTTCTTCCTCTCCCACTGCCCCTGCCTGTGTTCCCTCTCTCGCTAGCTGTCTCTCTCTCTCTCTGTCAAATAAATAAATAAAATCTTTAAAAAAAAAAAAAAAACTAAGCAGGATAATGGTGACTCTGTATTTATAATAAAATGTGTAAAATTTCTTTTTAAATTTTATCTTTAAAAAGGATAAAAAATTAGTGTCTAGATTTCAAACATCAGTCTAATAATCACAAAATTGGACAGTCTCCCAAAGCACTAAGGCATTAACTAATGTTTAAAGATATATAACTCTGTAATGGGTTTTAAGAATGTGTGGGGTACACAAGTGGTTATTTGCCCTGGGATAACAATTAAATTTCCCCTTCCGTTAGAGAGGAAGGCTTCCCTTTAGCAGCATGACAGGACACCATACCTGTGCGAAGAATAAAGAACTGCAGTCTCCAGGTCTGTCACTCTGTTTCCTCCTTCAGGCACTAGGAATTTCAAATAAGAACTTTTTTAAAATTCATAAATCACCACACAAATTCAAATAATGACTCCAATTCAAAGTAAGTTAAAATAAACATTTCCTTGTCCAATTACATTGCATAGAACAGAATTTGACTTTCCTTAGAAAAATGGTACTTAATGCTTATAAAACTTTCCCCCCCCCTTATTTCATGAGCGCTTACAGTGGTAGGTTGAGTCCTGGTAACGAACTGACATGAGAAGTTCATATCCCTGATTCAGGCTTGAAACCAAGTGTGATGCTAGGAGAGTTGTTGGTTGTCTTTACTAAATTTGAACATTAAGAATTGAAGGAAAGGAATATAAATACGTTGTACTGGACTAGCAAGCTCTGGAGTAATGAGACTCCTACACTCAAGAGTTTGTTCTAGGGGCGCCTGGGTGGCTCAGTCGGTGAAGTGTCAAAGCGTCCGCCTTCAGCTCAGGTCATGATCCCGGGGTCCTGGGATCCAGCCAAGGGAGCAGGGAGCCTGCTTCTCCCTCTGCCCTCTCCCCCCTACTCGTGCTCTTTCTCAAATAAATAAAATCTTAAAAAAAAAAAAAAGAGCTTGCTCTACCCTTAGGAGTTTGTGGCTTTAGCAATGTGTGCCTCTCTGAGCTTCAATTTTCTCATCTATAAAATGGGGTTAATACCCGTCCTCCCAGATGGTTGAGAAGATAAAATATGTGAATAATGCTTTGTAATATAAAGTACCAATACATAATTCTTCGTTCTTAGTATTTTTCAAACAAAATATGTATCTCTGTAGCAAGACCTAATTACCTTCATTTAATTAATCTTACGCTTCTACTTTTCAACATGTCCACTGCCACCCTCCCCAACCTTTTAAGTGATTTTCCTACAGTGCTTGTATTAAAAAAGATAAGCATGTGATATCAAGATAAAAGAGCATTAAGCTTTAGCATCCTTTAAATTATGTGGAAATAAAAAGGGAAGGTGACAGTGGAGCACTTTCTTCAGTCCATCTGTTCTAAAGGATTGTTACTTGAGACAACAGTTTCTATGCTTAATGAAAACACAATTATCTTTGCTCTCTACTTAATTATTGGCAAATTTAGCATCTGCCCTTGCCTGATTAACCAGAGACTACATTCAGTACTCTGAATTACTTTTAATAAATAATTTAGTAAGATTTCTTTTACATGATTAGATCATTTAAGAGCTCTTTAGAGGTTTAGTTCCTTTTACTTCATTAAGTTTACCCTCCCCCTCCCAATAAATAAACCCTGAGTTTTGTAGGAAGACTTCTATATTCCAAGAAACCTCTTTGATTACAGAATTATACATACACTTTTGAGAAAATAACCTACCTATATTTTGTCCTTTATTATCTCAAATTATGCTTTTGTAACCTGCAAATTAAGTAGACCACAGGGACTGGCTCTCCGGTGAGGGGAAAACATGATTCCCTCTCCATGTTGAGACTAAATAACTTCGTAATATTTCTTCTTGAAACCATTTGACACTATTTTCATCAAGGAAATTTCTCCTAAACTGTCAATATTCCCTCTTTCAATTTTGATTTTTTCAATTGCAGAGAGTTTAGGTGGGGAGAGCCAGGCACAAAGAGGAGGGGAGGTTAAAGATAGGATGGGGAAGAGAGGAGTGGCAAGAGGAGGACATTAGAGCAAAGAAGAAACAGAAGAAAAAAGAAGATTCACAGAGGACTGCTGTGCTACCTAGGAGACCAGGAATGGAAACGGAGGCGGTAAATGCCACTGGGAAATAGACCATTAGAAAGCAATTAGGCTTTCGCTTCTCTTCTGCAACCACTAGGAGGGTTCCCTATCCTGACTGAAACAGCACTGCCCAAGTCTCCAGCAGCTCATCAGCTTCTTTCTAACATAAGGTCTTTTCCAAGCACAGCTGGGCGAGGAAGCACATAATGACTCGCAAGCAGCTGGGCAGGTTGGGAGCCTCGAGCCACAGCCATGACAGAGATATTCCTAGTTCCGCAAAGATAAACACTGAAGAATGCGGAGCCTGCTAGGGCCAACCAGGTTCTTGCCATGATGCTTTCTCCTGGGGTTTACTCAAAGTTCTGAATCCCTCCTTCTGGATCCCTCCTCAGCCTTGATTCAAACAAGTAGTCAGAGAAGTGCATCCAGCACACATTTACGTACATGATAAACCGGGAGCAGTTGCCTGCTGATCTTTTTCACTATAATGGGAGAGAAATCCAGGGCATCCTCTTTAATGAGAAAGAGCTGGCAACCTTTCCTCTTTAGGAACAAGCCAGCAAAACTACTGGTAAGGCTTCGCCCATGCCTGTACACTCTGGTCTAGCTCTCTCAGTAAAAAACAGACATTCCTGCCTCTCCCCAGACTTCCTGGTCTGCTTGTAAATTCTACTCCTATTTCAAGGCCTTGTTCTAAGCTACCTCTTCCAAGAAGGTTTCCTCAAGTTTCTAATCAGGGCCCCATGCTTCTACAGCAGGTCTACGTCATTCACAAAGTCCTCGTGGTCTACTCTCAATGAAAAACTAGTTATGGGCAGTCTTCCTAGCCACACTCGATTCCTAGACTCCCCTGGGAGAGGGGCTGTATTTTGATTCTTTTGAAATCCCTTTGAGATCTGGGAGTAATGGGCATTCAACTGCCATTTTTTTGAGGAGCTGAATTTGGAATTACCACAGAGGACAAATCTTTTAGATTCGAGTACTTGTAGCAGCCCTCATTAGTAAGTGCTTTTTGCTATCACTTTTTAAATGAGCTGCTGCATCAAACGGTGCCCAGAAAATGTTTAAGAAAATTGGTTTTCTACTGAAAAATGTAGGGGATCCAAATGGAATAAGACAACATTTGTTGTTCTTACCATCATTCCCATATCCACACATCCCCAATCACAAAACCTGCAAAGACGAAGACTTTCAAAAATTAGCTTCTCCTCTACTGCTCTAGCTACGTTCAGTTGACACAGCAAGAGAGCATCACCACATATCAGGAAGTCTCAAAACGAATGGATTATTAAGAGTTGAGTCCTACTACCCTCCAATTAGATTGGGTAATATGTTTTCAAGCTTTTGAATCTGTACTACCATCTTGAGACTCATAAAAATATCACACAGGGTGCCTGGGTGGCTCAGTCGGTTAATGTCTGACTCTTGGTTTTGGTTCAGGTCACGATCTCAGGGTTATGAGATCAAGCCCAGCAGAGGGCTCCATGCTCAGCGGGGAGTCTGCCTGAGATTCTATCTCCCTCTCCCTCTGCCCCTCCTTCTACTCTCTCTCTAAAATAAATAAATCTTAAAAAAAAAAAATCATACCCTTCTATGATATTTGGTTTGTTAGTAACCCAACATAAAATTCTAAGACTGTTCTTTTCCACATGAAACTAAATATAGATTCTGATACACAGCCCCATCAAATTCCTCAAACCAGAACCTCCCCTCATTCAGTTCCACTGCTTTATGGTTTTAAATAATTCTAGGGCACTGAGGAAATACACGTTACATCAATATCAGGGTTTTGCACTTCCTTCCAGAAAAGCTATCTAAAATTTCAATCAAAAAATCCTAAAGCCTGGGGCACCTGGGTGGCTTAGTTAGTTGAGCGTCTGCCTTTGGCTCAGGTCACGATTCCAGAGTCCCTGGATGGAGCACCACATCAGCTCCCTGCTCAGCAGAGAGCCTGCTACTCCCTCTGCCCCTCACCCCGCTCATGCTCTCTTGCTCTCGCTCTCTCTGAAATAAATAAATAAAATCTTAAAAAAAAAAATCTTGAAGTCCATCCCACAGTTAACAGAAACAAGATGTAAAAGCACTCTGGAAGAATATGTGAGAAGAAAACAAAATCAAAAGCAAGGCTCAGAAATAGCCAGCAGATGATATGGCCTTCTATGGTCCCAAACAAAATATCCTATAATTTATCCCCCTTGGAAACACCTTCCTCAGAACTGGGGTTACTGATTAGACTAGAATTGAGTAAAGGGCAAACCTATAAATTTAGGAGAACAAGACCTACAAAGGTTAAACACCAAGAAAATAAAGTCTTTCTCCTCTCCCATAAAATATGCTATCCCTGCCCTCCTTACCCTTACAAAAATAACTGAAATTTTAAAAATAAAAGTTTTGATTAAAGAAACAACACAAACTGCTTAGAGGTCTCAAGATACAAAGAACCATTTGGACAGATCCAGGTTAAGGACTTTCAATCTGCTCTCTAACAGAATCTGCACAATGAAAGTCCAAACGCCCTCTCAGAAAAGAAAAACCTATTAACTATACGAATACTTCCATTTGTCTTAATTTTGCCATTTATCTTGCCATTGTTTTTCACAATTCATCAGTTCGATAGAGCAGATGTTACTCAGCAGCAGCCAGAACACATCATCCTACTGCAGCAGGCAGCAGGTCGACAAGAACATCAGTAGCTGGAAGGAGCTGCAGCAGAGGTGAGCAGGGAAAGAAGCCCGGGATGGCCTAAGGCCAAGGCCACGGGGCAAACATGACAAGCAGAGACCTCCTTACCTGTGTCCAAATCCTTCATCCAGGGTAGGTCAGAGTATTCCTTTTCTCTACCACTGGTCAAAGGTCACACGTTTTTCAAAAACATCTTATACTTTGGCTTAACCCAAACCCCACTGTGTGTAAAGGTCCTGTGGGTGCTTATCCATTACATCCTATCAGGTCAGGCTGGCCCTGAAGCTATCAGCAGGAGGGAGGGGTATGGGATTTCAGAACACCAAGGAAACCTAATTTTTCTTTAGTACGGGCATAAAAAATATGGAGGCGGGAAGGTGGGAGGCAGGAATCTGTGAGATATGAAGCAAGCCGACTGAAGCAGTCAACAGCCCAAGTATTCAGCCAGGTTAAACCACAGTTTTGATACTTTCTTGCACCTGAGCTGGGGAAGAAAAGTTATATTTGCCCACTGCCCTTTCTCCCAGCAACTCTCTCTATACGTGGCTGCAAAAGGACACACCCCCTGCCAACCTACAAGCCTCCATCTAATTAGGCGTGATCTTCCCCATCCTTTCGCGTCCACCCTTAACCCAAAGCTCTGGGAACGCCCTGGCAGCCCAGCTCCTTCCTCGTCCCCTCCTGATGGGCCTCCCCACCCCCAAACCCCTCAAGGAGAACACAGCCACGTCCCTGGCACCTCCAGCCCCTGGCTGACCCTGTTATTAGAACTCTACCTCTCAACGCCCTTTCGCCTTCTCCCCTCCGCGACTCCCCAGCCCCACGTCAAACCCACCGCAGTCGGCCCCAAGCCCCTGGCAGGGGAGTTCCCGCACCGCCCTGCTCGAGGCGCCCCCATCCTCCCGGGCCGGGTCCATGCCTCCGCCCCACCCGGACGGAGCTGCAGCTCCTTCGGGCCTAGTCAAGGACACCGCCTCCGCCCGGCATTCACCCCGGCGCCGCAGCAGCCCAGCTCTCCCCGTCGCGGGAAACTCACCCAAACGTGACCGTGCGGTGGCCGTGGAAAGGTAGCGAGCCACGAAGATGCAGTACGCGGCGCCTCCTCTCAGCCACCAGCTTTATAGAGGCCGACACACCCGACTCCGGCACCGCCGGGAGTCGGTGGGAGGCTGGACAGTGGTTCCAGCAGCCAATCGCGGCCCGCAGAGTAGCCCGGCAGTGCCCGCCCCCTAGTCCGGCTTCTACCAATCCGAAGAAAACTAGAGGCGGGCTCTTGCTAGGGTTTTCCCTCGCGGCTGGAAGGGCGGGGGAAGGGGCGGGGACAAAGTCGGAGGGCCGAGGAAGTGGGGTGAGAGAGTGACGTGGGGTGGCCCGAGAGCCGGCCTGCCAATTACAGAGCGGCGAGAGACAGCGAGAGCCAACGGGAACGGAGTGAGAGGTTCTCCGGCCAATTGGAGTTTAGTGAGAGGAGACGGGAGCCAATGAGGTCTCCGCGTCCCACCACTGGGGAGAGATGGTCAAGTGTGGGAGGCAAGTTGGTCCCCGCTTGCCAGTCTGTCAGGTTGCCTAGCAACAGAGCCGGGCTTCACCTGTAAGATTTCTGCAATACTTTATTTGAATTCAATGTTAACGTTTTCTAATTTCCAGAGCAGCCAAATGAGCCTGCATTACGAGTTTGAGCAGGATGTCACTCAGAATTTGTAAATGTGTAAATATTCTAAACACTCGATTTGTAAATACCTAATACCTCTATTCAAAACGACCTTGACTTTTTAAGAGACTGCTATTGGGAATTCTCCCTAAGTAAACTGGAAACAAGATAGTTTGTAGTTAGACACCAGTGAGGAAAGTAAGGGGCCTTTCCTGAGCAAGGAAATTGATCCTGATTTTAGGAGTTTACTAGCTCATGCACTCTGAAGGAAGGAGCTCCATTTGGCCCCACTGTATATTCAGAGCTAGATATGTGGTAGGTCCCAAATAAAAGATTGTTGAAAGAAAGAAGGGGCCCCATAATTGTTGGTACAACAAATCCATAGGATATAAACTGCTTAGCTCCCCCAGAAAATGGGAGCAAGCTGGAGGAAATCACTGGAACACTGTGAGAATCCAAAGGAGGACAATTATGGCTTTAAATTAGACTCTACCTCATCTCCTCCTCAGATTGAGGAACCGTAAAAGTTAGCTTTGACGGGAACCGTGAGAGATTCAGAGTTGTTTCCATCTCTCTCCCTCTGTTTCATTGAGACCGAGGAATGCTGTTGATAAGAGGCCATTGATGATTTTGTGCATCACACAACTACCGTTATAGGAAATTTACTATCCACTATAGATACTAACCTAGTAAGAGACATTCTCAGCAGCAAAGTAGCAAAATCTATCGGCAACGGAACTGCTGTGAGGTGGTGGCACAAGTTACTCATGGGAACGGACCACTCAATGGTAATCACTCCGCAGTATTATTGCCCATTTCATACTCTCATAAAGTAACTAGCGGATAAAGAGAGAAAAAAAATTGCCTGGTTGTGATCATCAGCAATTGTGAGGGGGAAATTAAATATTCTTGGCATATTAGAATGTACTGAAAGGCAGGAAGGACAAACACAAGAAAGAAGATAAAGCTTTGTCCTTAGAGAGGGATAGCAAATAGTTCTAATTCCAGGAGTTCATAGTAGAAAATGATTAGCCAGATGGCTGTGAGGTGACCATCTTGCACAACAAGAAAGTCCCACTAGGCACAGATTGTCTTTTTGATCAAATTAATCTTTGGTTAAGCAAAATGAGCATGGTACTGGGAAGCTAAGCAATGAACAATGAAATGGGTTAAAAATTAGATGTAGAGCATCTCAACTGAATTTTTAAGAACAAGCCTCTGAGATTCTGTGAAATACAATAGCAGATAATACCAGGCTACAGAAATATTAGCCATGGCCCATGCAAATAAGGACAAGATACACACATATTTTATTTTCGAAGGGGCTGCAAGTTTTTTGAGCCACAATTTGACACAAGCACAGTGAAGTCAATGTCATACTAGAATGTGCATATTAAGATCTATGTTCTATTATAGTTTCTAAATTTAATGCCAAGTCATGTTGGTCATGCCCTGTAGATGCTATACAACAAAGGCAAGGTGCAGTTTATTGTTCTGCCCTACTTTGAAAGGAAAAAGGTTTATTAAGAGGCAGGAAGATGTAATGATAACATTTAGTATTATACATTCATCCATTGAACATTTACTTTTTACTTACTCTGTGGCAGGGTTCGCGCTAGACCCCTGCTGTCCAATGACAAGCATTAGCTACATGTGGCTCTTGAGTACTTGAAAAGTGGCTAGTGCAAAGTGAGATGAGATAGGGGTGTAAAATACACACCATATTTTGAAGACTTAGTACAAAAACAGGAACTATCACCTTCATTATTTTTATATTGATATATGTTATAATGATAATATTTTGGTTATATGGGGTTAAATAAAATATAATACTAAAATTAATTTTATCTGTTTCTTTTTAGTTTTAGTGTAACTGCTAAGAACTGTAAAATTTTATATGGGCTCCCATTGTGGCTCCCATTTGTGCTAGACAGTGAGAAGACGTGATAAAAGACTCTTTCCTCAAAGAGTTCATAGTCTAAAGAATGGAGAAGAAAAAAGTAAATATAGCAAAGGCCTGGGTTTCCAGCCTTTATCTCATTAGGTAAAGAGTAGGAGAGGGTGGAGTAGAAGGAATTTTCAAATTTGCCAATGAAAGGTATTTCCACCTCTCCAGGTTGACAACTTTATTTTGCCTAAATATTCCATAGATTCTAAGTTTAATTCCCTCTCAGGGCCTTTTACTGGGCAAGAAGGCATCTGGAGGAGCTTACTGGGTTGTTGTTATGTCAGAGGAGGGCTCTCAGAGCGGACTGTGGGTTCTTTACGGGCCTCCCTCTGCTGACCAGGACCCGGGTGGCTCGGGCTGCAGAATCCTAGGGCTCATCACAGCTTTCACTGGATGCAGTCCACGCTCAGCAGCCCATAGCAGACAACAGCTCTAGGCTCCCTCAGCCCCCTTTGCAGCAAACCCCCTCAACATGGCCGATCAGTTTTGGCTTCCTTCTGTCCTCTGCAGGATGTATATAGCTTCTGTAATTCTTCTAACACAACTCAGGACCTGTCCCTACCTGACAGCACAATGACGCTCATTTGCCTCTATTGCTGCGCTCCAAAGCAGGTTTGTGGTGCCCGGGGAGATAGTCTCCTCTCTCCAGAACCATCCCCCATGCCCTTCCCAAAGAGTTCTTAATGGGAACTTGATTGAAAACCCTACTGATTAAAAGAAAAACACCAAACTACTGATTTAACACTCTTACCCTAACAATCCTGTATTGTTTCCAATACAACTACTCTCTAGGGTTTAACCTCTTGCCCTTCCTCTTTCCCATCTTACCCCTGAAAGGGTTACTACTATGGGAGGATACATGAAAGGTATTTCTTAAATAGCACAATTAACAATCACAACACAGTCCAAGTGCTACACAAAGAAGCATGCCCAAAGGACACCAGAAGTTCAAAGAAGGAGTATCTAACCCATCCTGGTGCTAAAGGAAGGCTTTCCAGAGTAGGTGATATTCATTCATCTATCATATTTAGACATCTTTATTGAGCACTACTGTGTGCCAGGCCCCGTCCTAGGCTCAGAGGTTCTATGTGGTACACAAGACAGACACAATTTCTGATCCAGTCAAGCTTAGTGGAGGAAGCCTAAACCTTATGTAGGAAAAGGAATAAGTTGATGTCTCTTCAGGCAGTGATAATACTGTGAAGAAAATAATGCAGAGTAGTAATGAAATGGAAAATGACTGTGGGGTGGACAGGTCCGTGAGGCGGTTAGGAAAAACCTCTCTAAAATAGTGCCATGTGAAGGATGAGAAGGAACCAGTCTATGAAGCTCTGGGGGCAGAGAGATACAAGCGGAGGGTCCAGCAGGGGCAACAGCTTGTCTGCTTGAAGAAAAGAAAATGAAAGGCCCATGTGTCTGAGCTGAGATATCTGGGTTGTGGATCAGAGGGCAGGAAGAAAAGGAGAAGAGGGAGAGTCATTTCAGGGAAAGGGATCCAGCAACTGTATAATGTGAGAACTGCAACATCAATCAAGAGTAATAGAGTAAGTTCAAGAGGTGGTAAGTACCAGTAAAATCTCCCTTGTTCTAGGTTTTTGAGGTAAAAGGAGTGTTACTAGAACAGCATACGATATTTTTTCCTTACCACTTGGAGGAAAAGGAGTGAGTTCAGTGGAATGTTCTTCCCGCAGTGTGATCCTAAGGTTAATCTACTTCTCACTTGCCAACGTTTGTAATAAGAGTTTCCTGAGTATCTACTTTTTTTCAGAGACGATAATGTGTGTCTTGTATACACGATCCCTCCAGTTTACCACTGGGGAAACTGAGGCGCAGAGAGGTTAGGTGACTTGTTTCAAGTTATTCAATTAGAAAGTAGAAAAGAGGAATTCAAATCTGGGTCTTGTGATGTCAAAACCCATGTTCCTTCAACCATTCCATATACAAAAACACAGTTGTGTTCAAAGAAAGTAGACTGGGTTGGGTGGTAGATGTTGAGTAAAGGAAGGCAAATTTCTTAAATAAGTAAGTAAGGTAAGTAACTTCTCCCAAGAGGCCTCAGAGGACGGCACTTACTACCGTAGGGACTCTTACCATACAACAGTTTGGTGCCTGGCTCATGGGCTCTGCAGACTTCTTTCATCAGCTTGCTAAGAACAGGTCCATCTCTGAGGGGTGCACTACAGTTTATGATGCATAAGATCAGAATGCCACTTTACTATTTATAGTACAAAAGGGACCGCTGCCCTTGAAGTCTACATGACTCACCCTCTAGGTTAACCAACATGGGAAGTCATGTCATCCTCAGAACATTGACTGGTAAACATGGAATTGGGAAGAAAATTAGAAACTCAGTTCTTTCAAGCTCTTCTTCTCATCAGGTTAAGATAGCATTATGTATCCATTTTTCAGCAGGATGGTCTTCCCAATAGGAGTGAAGGTATGCCAAGGCTATGAAACTACCAATGAACTTCACCCAGGCCACTTTAAGACTGGCTTTGCCATTGACTCAAGAATACTTGAAATCCACTCCTAATCTCTTTTCTTCTGTGACCCATTCTTAATTGGACACTGTTTGCATTTGTATCTATGGCTCTCCTTTTTTACAAGTCCATAGCTGAGCATCTCTACTACCCCCATCTGTTCTCTAAACAAGTCAGTACAATCAACTGGGCTAAAGTCTAGTCTTAACTGCCTGAGTAACATCTGGTTTCTTTAAAGTGACTTTTTCTACCTCTGCTTCAGTGTGTGTCAACTTTTCAAAGGTTACTCTTCAGCAGATGACCCTGCTTCCATGTCCCCAGAGGACACCTCACATAAGACTCCGTGTCCTGAAAACACACTCTGCCCTCACTCTACCTCACTGCAGTGTACAGAAGGAATGTGTTATGTGCCCAGCCCACAAACAGCCGGAGTAATGGCCTGAGGTTACAAGTGAGTAACCTTCGATTTGGAACACACATGCAGGCATGAACACGCAGGGCGAAAGCTGAGAAGTAAAGTGCCATATTGGAGCCAGTTTCATTCCTACAAAGAGCTTTTGAACTGGTGAAAGGAAAACCTTTCTACCATCAACCACCTCTTGCTCTACCTCCACAATGGAAAAGAAGATGGGGTGGTGAGAGTAAGAAGAGGGGAGGGGTCAAGAGACATCAGTCCAGAAAGGAGTTTGGGATTCTAGGGAGAGGACAATTTCTTCTCTTTCTATTACTCCCAGGTTAAATCAAAGCTTGGGGTTGTTCACAGGAAGAGAAGACTGGCATTCCCCTCCCCCACTGCCTGATTGCTGAGCTGTAGAGCCTAGAGTCCTCTCCCACTGCTGCCTTAGGAACACTTTGGGGCAAGGAGGAAGAATTCTTGGAATAGTTTTATGTATATCTCAGGGGAGGGGAGGAGCACATTAAATATAAAGATTAGTATCTGCTATTGGTTCATAGATTTTTTTTTTTAAGATTTTATTTATTTGACAGAGAGATACATCAAGAGAGGGAACATAAGCAGGCAGAGTGGAGAGGAAGAAGCAGGCTTCCCACTGGGCAGGGAGCCCGATGCGGGGCTACATCCCAGAACCCTGGGATCATGCCCTGAGCCGAAGGCAGACGCTTAACGGGTGAGCCACCCAGGAGCCCCGGTTCATAGATTTTTGAAAGACAACGTGTTGGAACAGTCGCGTGAGAAAGTGCCTGGGAAGAAGATGGTACCACTCTTATCCTGAATCACAGCACTAAGGGGGTGTGAAAGAGGCTCAGAGGTTCCCACAGCTCCATGTAAAGGCGTTCATAGTGCACAAGGACAAAGAGCTATGTGGCCACTGTGTACCGATCTTGCTATGGCTTTGCTCCACTAACCCCATGGCTTTGGTTGGTTTTTATCTCAGGCTTATTTAGTCCTATCACAAGATGGTTGCAACAGGTCTAAGCAAGTCCTTGCCTAACAATATCCAAAGGGTGGAAGAAGGAAAAAGGGCACCCTTCCCTAAATCCCTTTGGAAGAGCAAAGACAACTTTCCCAGAAGCCTCACTAGGCTTCCTCTCATATTTCATTAGACAGAATTCATCACGTGCCCATCCCTAAATCAATCATGATGAGAGAATGCCATTATTATTAGCTTCAGCCTTCCCAAAAAGAATTTCTGGATTCTGGGGTGCCTGGATGGCTCAGTCAGTTGAGTGAGTGTCCAACTCTTGATTTTGGCTCAGGTCATCCTCTCAGGGTCACAAGATTGAGCCCCACATCAGGTGTGGAGACTGCTTGAGATAATCTCTCTCTCCCTCTTTCTCTGCTCCCCGCCCCCACGTGCACGTTCTCTCTCTCTCTAAAACAATTTAAAAAATTAAATAAAGAAGAATTTCTGGATTCTATTTACAAGGAATATGGAGCAAAGGACTAAAAGATAGGCAGGAGCTGTGTCTGCCATGTGGAGGAGTCCCCAGCTGGGAGCTGTTCTCACCTTCCTGTGTGTGGATATGGGTGTCTGGGGCTGCATGGATGCTGAGTAATCACAGAACTTTTCCTACCAGACATGGGAGCTTATGGCAAGACCCTCCCTTTAAACCCTAATTGGTTGCTGGTTGATTAATTTGGAGATGCCTTTTACTGGTGTATTAGTCAATACTCTTTTGGTTGCAAAGAACAGAAACCAACATAAACCAGTTTAATCAATTTGTTCATATAATGAAAAATCCAGGAGGTTGGTTTTATTTCAAGGATAATTGGATCCAAGAGGTCCGTTGATGTCTTTTACTATTAAAGTGCTCTCCAACTTTAAAGACTGATTTCCTTGGCATTGGCATTTTTCTCAGAAACGCACCTTTCTTGCTCAAGATTCCCATCTCATGAGGTCAACAGCTGGAAACAAAACAAGCAAAGTCCTTGTTCCCATAGAGCTTTCTTTCTAGTGGGAAAAACACCCTCCTACGTGTTTCCTCTACTCTCAGTACTCTAACACTACTTTACTTCTGACACCACCTCCATGTCCTGCAATTTAACTCAATTCTGACACTGTCTACCTGGAGATAGCATCTGATCTTACAGGTTCAAGGCTCATTCTCACCGGACTACCCCCTCTCAAGCTGCTTCAGATACCAATCACAAGTCCTGTGTTTCTGACCCTCCACCTAGACATCAGAGATTCCCACGGCACCCTCCTTAGGTTCAATGAATTTGCTAGAGCAACTCACAGAACTCAGGAAACCAGTTTACTTAGTAGATTACTGGCTTATTACAGAGGATTTTAAGGATACAAACCAATAGCCAAATGAAGAGAGACATAGAAGTGTCTCAAGTACAACAAGAGCTTCTGTCCCCATGGAGTTTGGAGGGTGCCATCCTCCCAGCATTGTTCACTAATCCAGAAGCTCCCAAATTCTGTCCTTTTGGGGTTTTATGGAGGCTTCATTTCTTAGGCATGGTTGATTGAATTCAATCTCCAGCCCCTCTCCCCTCTCTAGGGCTTTGGGTGAGGTGGGGGAGGAGGGTAGGGGAACTGAAAGTTCCAATCCTCTAAACACAACATTGGTTCCCCCTGACAACTGGCCAGCATCCTTAGGTGCTTTCCGAAATTTGCCTCATCAACATAAACTCAGGTGTGGTTGAAAGGGGTTTGTTATGAAAAAAGGACACCTTTATCACTCTTATCACTTAGGATATTCCAAGGGTTTCAGGAGCTCTGCATCAGAAATGGGACACAGACCAAAAATACATTTCTAATTATAAATCATAATCTTAAAGGTGGGAAGGAGCCAGAAATATGTAAGCAAATATGTAAGCAAATTAATACATAAGCTGAAATGTTTCCAGATAGAATACTATTAAGCAAATGAAACAGAATAGGATAGAATATTCTTGTCTGGGAGGAAGATGGAGATACACGAGGTAGTGGGGAAACCAGTCACTGCTCTTGCTCCTGACCTGACCGTGGAGCTAAGAAATGGTGGGAAGGAGCCAGCCGTGGGTGTTGCAGAAAGCGCTGGGTGTTGCAGAAAGCACAGAAAGTGTGAAGGCTCTGAGACAAACATCAACTTCTTCTGTTTGAAGAACAAACAAGAGACAAGCGTTGACTGAGCTGAGCTTAAAGAACTAAGAGCTGTTAGCTAGGCTTGGAGACGGAAAGGGGGGATAGTCATAATTTATTTTAGGCAAAGAGAATAGTAGTAGCAAGTGTAGGAACCATATCTTTAACCAGAAGTACACTCAACGTCAACCAAGCTTACGATGCTCATTATGATAGACTCAGAACGCCTGTTTCGACTGTGGTTGCTGGAAAAGCGCGGGCAGATAAAATACGTAATCAAGAATATGGAGTGCCAATTCACAAACATGTTTAAAAATATATTTTTGAAAGTATCTTTGATACGTGAAGGCATGTCCTGTCCAGGATTGATGTGTTTATGTGGGGAAAGTGCAGGGAGCTCCAACTCTCACTGCTTCCAACTGAGCAAACGAAATGCTACGATGCAAAAGTTGTCTTAAAATAGTCACGCCTGGGTGGCTCAGTCAGTTAAGCATCAGTTCTTGGTTTCTGCTCAGGTCATGATCTTATGGGTCATGTGATCAAGCCGTGAGTCAGGCTGTGCTCCTCTCAGGCTGTGCTCCTCGTTCAGAGGAAGTCTGCATGAAAGATTCTCTCTTTCTTCCTCTCCCTCTGCCTTTTACCCCACTTGCTGGTGCGGACACATGTGCTCTCTCTCTCAAATAAATAAATCTTTAAAAAATAAAATAGTAACTGTTCATATTCCAGAATACCCTTCTCTCAAAATGAGAGTCCTAAATTATAGCAAATGTTAAAATAAAGTATAATTAAGGGTCAATATGCCCAGAACGGCTATCAACAATGTTACTGAAAGCTGAATACTTGAGAAAAAGACAGGAAGAAATAAAAGGAAAGTTTGGTTGCCGTTTTTAAATATTGGCTTGAGGCTCAGTTTCTGAACAGAGAAAAGGATGTTAAATTACTGTACCCACATACTGAATGCTTTCAATTTAAAAAGTAGAAAAAAAGATGATACAATGACCACGAGAACTTCAATATTTCTTGTTTTAGCTTTTTTTTTTTTTTTTTTTACTTGATTCTCCTACTTGGGACCAAGATTTATTGTTGTATTCACTTTTTGTTTTGTGGACTTCAATTCTTTTTTTTATATATAAAGATTTATTTATTTTAGAGAGAGTGTGTGCACGACCCTGAGATCATGACCTGAGCAGAAATCAAGAGTCAGATGCTTAACCAACTAAGCCACCCAGGCGCCCCTAGGCTTTAATTCTTGACAAGTTGAACTTGGTGTTTGATGTCTCCAGTGACAACAAAAGCACTATAGAAAACAAAACTGCAGGGTTAAGTAGGACCTATTTTAATATGCGGAAGTACTTGGTTATTTGTTCTACTGCCAGAAATTGTTGTAATGCACATTTGTTACTTTTTCTCTTCACTTCTTAGCATGGGACCTCTTTCCCATATTTAGGGAACGCCCCATGAATTCTTTTCCTCCCACAATCAGATGAGAATAGCAGATATTTACTTTCCCAGATCACCTAACGAGGAGAAAGGACTTGACCAGGATTTAGCCTGTCAGATGCATCCACCTGGGTTTTGAATCTGAGGTTAGTGTTGCAAAGAAGCAAGGCAAATGGAGAATTCTTCCTGACAGTGGCTGCACCATCCATTTTCTGGGGGCCAAAGGCCAAAAGTGTACTTAGGAGCGGTGATGCAAGCCACGGCCCTCGCACGTGTGCAGCGGCTGAATCAGGCCCCTCCTGACTGGTGAACCTCCTTTTGGTTCTGTCCATTTTCCAATCCTGCTTTTTTGGCCTTCCCTGAAGGGCTCCAAGATGTGCCATATCGTTGCAGTAAATCCCTTTTCTGTTTAAACCCGCCAGAATCAGTGTCTGATACAAGGGCTTCCTTTCTATGGTTGTACTTTGCTGAATTTATTGTATTTTGCTGAATTTATGTTTAAAAAAAACCTCTAAGTTATTTCATTCTCTGTATTGTTATTGGGAGATTATGAATGTGGGATTTTAACTGATAGGTGTTCTAATCCAACTGTGTCTGTCTTTTTTAAATCGGTCCTTGTGAAATGCAGAAAAATAGCACAAAAATGTCGTAGCCCTGTTGTATAATTCTACTGGCCTCTCCATACCCACTTACTCTCCCCTCCCTCGACAGGAAGGAGTGACTTACCTAACTAGAGGCTTTGGAAGAAGATGCTAGGACTATATTCCCCCTTCCTGTGAGAGCAGCCGACCTGCAGAAAAAGGGTGCTCCCAGCTGTTCTTCACCAGGTGAGAACTTTGCAATGTCAGCCTGGCCCTCCTGAAAAAGGCCTGCCCTGGTTCACTACAGGTTCTGCTAGGATTTTTACCACTCCTTTATTTGCTTGCCAACAAAATTTTGTTCCTGCTGTCTCTTTTTCTAGGCTTTCTATTTTTATGGATTTATGACTTTTGAGAAAATCCACATGTGATCATGTTAGTCAGTTTTCCCTAGGAAGCAAATGTCAATGTCTGTTTCATTCATATCTTTACTTGGAAGTCTCCATTCTGGCTTTGGTGGCTCGTCTGCTAAAGGAGCGAGTTCACCAACTCTCAGCCTCAACCGTTGCTATGGGTCCATGCTGCCCCCAACTTCAGGGGACACATGTCAAAATCTTGGTGGTCCCGCCACAGCCCCACCTCAGTTGAGGTAAGGTGGTCAAAGCACACCTCTGTCCAAAGGAATTCTCCTCACTAAATTGTCTTTTGAGTACTCCTCTCTCAACTTGTTCTATCGGTCAGGGTTCAACCAGAGAAACAACCAATAGGCAATGTCTATTAAGAAACGTATTGCAAGCATTGACTTACACGATTGTGGACGCAAATCCATAGGGCAGGCCGTCCAGAAGAGCAGGCTGGAAATCTCTGGCAGCAGCCAAAGCTGCTTCCCACAAGTGAAACTTCCTTTTCTTCAGGGAAACCTCAGCTCGGCTCTGAAAGCTTTTCAACTTTTGTTGACTCAATCAGGCCCACACAGATTACCTAGATAATCTCACTTAAAGTCAACTGATTTTGGATTGGATTTTTTTCCCCCAAAGATTATTTATTCATTTTAGAGAGAGAGAGTGAGCGGGCAGGAAGGGCAGAGGGAGAAGGAGAGAGAATCTCAAGCAGAGTGTGATCCCCATGTGGGGCTTGATTTCACGACCCTGCAAAACACAGCCTGAGCCAAAACCAAAAGTCAGATGCTTAACCAACTGTGCCACCCAGGCGCCCCTGACTTCGGAGTTTAACGACACCTACAAAAGACCTTCTCAGCAACGCCTAGCTTTGTTGATTGAGTGACTGGGGACTGTAGTCTGGTTCTACTGACACGTAAAATTGACCATGGCAGCCTTATTATGGGGTGGGTATTTTTAGAATTATGAAACTAGTGTTTGAGCCTTTCCTTTGAAAATCTGCAATGTATTCTAGCACTCACTTTGGAATTTTATATCTATTATACCAATTTAATTTCCTTAAGTACCCTCTTGATGCTCAGCATAAGAGAATATTCCAGACAAATGAGCCTCTTATTTGTAGTTTCCTGAGCCTCCCAGCCTCGCCCTCATCTTGTTGCACAACTTACTCCTCATCATATAACTGGCTGTGCTTGTGTTGTTCCGCTTAAGCCCCATGTCCTCATAGAACACTCTGGGTTCCCACGCTGGGAGTAAAGTGTGGCTCTGATCTTACTACTCTGTAGTGAAAAACACCAAGCCAGGGAAAGTCTTACATCTTCACTCCCCACGGCTCAAATTGGGCATCCCTTATTTCTTACAGAATTAAATACCAAAGCCACAATCTCTGAAAGCCCTCCATCATACTATTCTAGTCTATTGAGGAATCTTCTTACCAAAAGGGGGGGTTTGTTTTTTCTCAAATTCAGTCTCTCCTTTCCCACATCTCTGATGTGGCTTGTGTTCTTCTTTGTCTAATGTGTCATCCACTCCCCACCTCTGCCCCCAACTCCACCTACCAAGATCTCAGCCATCCTTCCAAGTCCACCACAAATGAAACCCCCTCCATGAATCCTTCCTTGAGAGCCTCGTTGGATGTCATGCCTCCCTCCTCACAACCTTGTACTACTTATGACACATACATTATTCTTGTTTATATCATATTTATTATATACGGTGTTATTTCCTACCCATCCCTAGAGTCGAAGCTCCCTGGGAGCAGATACATTTCTGGCTCATGTTTCTGTTTCCTCCAGCATCTAGGACAATGCTTTGCCCAAAGTAGCTACCTAATCACTATTTTCTAAAGATTTTTTAATTTATTTTATTTATTTGACAGAGAGAGATACAGCCAGCGAGAGAGGGAACACAAGCAGGGGGAGTGGGAGAGAAAGAAGCCGGCTCATAGCAGAGGAGCCTGATGTGGGGCTCGATCCCACAACGCCGGGATCACGCCCTGAGCCGAAGGCAGACGCTTAACCGCTGTGCCACCCAGGCGCCCCCTAATCACTATTTTCTGATAGGAATGTAGTTGATCTGGGTCCTTATTTCTCTAACAAGTTCATGTAACAAACTGCACATATAATGTCTGAATTAGGAAACCTGATTTTGAGCCTGACCCTGTTAACTTTATTTTTTCTGGCCCTCCTCTTTAAAATGAGCGGTGGAGGCCAGATGATTTTCAGAGTTCCTGCAATGATGTTCTTGAAGTTAAGAAATTTAAGTCTTAGAAGTTTAAGATTTTTTAGTGCTCAGAATGAGGGTGCTGGGTTGTTTTCACAGTTCCCCAAAGAAATCATCTTTGCTCAAAGGGAACAACATATGCTCTTTAAGGTGACAAAGTTTAAGTGGCTGAGTTGATGGTAGGTTGGCTGCCCTGACCTGCCCTGTCTTGTGTTGCCCAGGGTGGCATGCTACTGACACCCACAAATCAGGGAACAGGAAAACTGGTCAGATGTACTAGGATGATAGCAGGTGATATGGGAGCAAATGAAGGGCAGGAAGAGAAATTGAATACATTATCTCAAAGAGAGGTGAGTGAACTGGAATTTCCAAGCCTTGAGGGAAGAAAAGGAAGTATTATCAATGAGTGAAATAAAACCAAAAAAAAAATTTTTTTTTAAGTCTCTGGGGGAAAAGTGAGAATTTCGTTAAGAAAATCTACTTTTCTAATTGTTAAAAATATTCTTGTAATTCAGACAAGTTTTAGGTTTACAGAAAAGCACAAATATTATACAGAGTTCTCCTGTACCCCACACCCGGATTCCCCTATAGTTAATGTCCTACATATAGTACATTTGTCACAACTAATAAATCAATATTGATACGTTACCATGAACTAATTTAGATTTCCTCAGCTTTTCTTTTTCTGCTCAGCCTCCCAACCATGATACCACATTACATTATTATGTCGCCTTAAGCTGTGACGGTTTCTCAGACTTTTCCTGTTTTGCTTTTGCTTTTAAATATTTTTTTCCTTCAGTTTAATTGAGATATAATTGACATACAACACTGTGAAAGTTTAAGGTGTACACCATAATGACTTGACTTACATATATTATGAAATGATGACCACAAGAAGTTCAGTTAATACCATGACCTTTTTAGAGAAAGAAGAAAGAAAGAAAAAGAAAGAAAGAAAGAAAGAAAGAAAGAAAGAAAGAAAGAAAGAAAGATTGGGAAAGAGGGAGGGAGGGGAGGGGAGGGGAAGGGGAAGGGAAGGGAAGGGAAGGGAAGGGAAGGGAAAGGAAGGGAAGGGAAGGGAAGGAAGAGAAGAGAAGAAGAGAAAGAAGAGAAGAGAGAGAAGAGAAGAGAAGAGAAGAGAAGAGAAGAGAAGAGAAGAAGAGAAGAGGAGAAAAAAGAAAAGAAAAGAAAAATGTTTTTTTCCTTTTGAAGAGAACCTTCAGGATCTACCCTCTCAGCAACTTTCAAACCTCACAGCAGGGGTAACTGTAGTCACACACTGTGTACTCCATCCCCAGTACTTCTTTCTTTTATACCTGGAAGTTTGTACCTTTTGACCATCTTCATCCAATTCTCCTCCCCTCAGACTTGCTCTGTTTTGTTAACCTTGACAGTTTTGAGAAATGCTGGTCAGCTATCTTACAGAATGCCCCTCAATTGGAGTTTCATGTTTTTGCCATGGTTAGACTGGGGTTGTGGGTTTGCGAAGAGGACCAGAGGTTAAGGCGCCATTTGCATCATATCCCAGCTGGCTTACACACTGTCAGCCTGACTTACCACTGGTAATGTGGACCTTGGTCACCCGGCTGAGGTAGTGTTTGTCAGGTTTCTCTACTGCCGAGCTACTCTTTCCCCTGCTCCCTGTAATATAGTCTTGGAAAGGGAGTCACTTTGCACAGCCCACTCCTAAGGGTGATACTTCTCTGATTTTATTTTCGCTCATCCTCCAGATTTATCTTGTTTTTCTTATAGCCTCCTTGTCACTCTGGCCCCATTACCTTTTTTCTTCTCCTCCAGCCTCTGATGTAGTGGCATTTCCCCTGTGACAGATGAATCCCTATCAAAAAGCATTCCTTTCTCTCTACCTCCCTTCCACCAGAAATGTGGTATATTAGTCAGCTACCGCTGTATAATAAAATCACCCCAAAACTCAGTGATTTCCAACAGCAATCATTTCTTTGTTCACGTGTCCACAGGCTAACCAGCGGGGAGCTGATGTGGGCAGTGGGCAGCAGAGAAGCTCCATTCAAGCTGTGGGTCTGGCCAGCTCAGATCTTTTCTCTGTGTGTTTTCATTCTGGGCCCCAGACTGGAGGGAGAAGCTACCCAGAGTGGAGGATTCTTTGCCAACAACAGAGTGCAAGAGCCCCAGCCTCACCACGCAAGCATTTTTTAAGCTATTTACTTCACATCTACTGCCTTGCCAAAGTAAATCATGGGCTCAAGTCCAAAGTCAAGAGATTTGTTTTTGCGGCAGGAACTGCAAAGTCACATGTGGGTACAGGGAAGGAAAAAGAATTGGGGTCAATAACTCAATGTAGCACGGATAATCATAGTAGACTTCAATCTCAGCGATCTGACAGCACTCCCGACAATGCAGGAGAGCCAGCACCAGTTACTGGCCTTGATCTTCAGCTTTGGCTTTGGAGAAACAGGCTTGGGGAAAAGGGGAAGCGGGGGGGAAACAAATGCAAGCAGAAACATTACATCTCCCTTATCTCAAAGAGCTGTCGCTGCTGTCCTTTATCCTTTGCTATTGTGTTCACCGTCTCTGAACTCTTCCCTTCTAGGTCTTCTTGAATGTTCTTGATAAAGAAAGGACAAGGGAAGGGTAGACGGTGACATTTTCTCAAACTCCTTTCCAGCCCAACGCAAATCAAGGAAACAGAAGCTATTTTCCTGCTGTGGAACAAATAATGCGTGTGCCTGAAAGATAGGGATGCATTATTTCGACACTCAAATGAGAGATCGTGTAATTCCACCAACCTTATGGTCAGGTTTTACTTTTCGTCCATGTGACCCCCCTCCCCCACCCAGGACCCGAAGGTGTTATCCCCACTGTGCTGAGGGACAGGCGATTTGTGTACTTACTTGTGCTCTGGCCTTATTCCCGCTGCCCTTTGGTGCCTCAGCTCCCAATGACCGCATGAAGTCGCTGCTCTGAGGGGCACAGGCATCCTCTGTTCTAGTGGTGATGGCCCCCGCTGTCCCCACTCAGGTCTTGTGAGGACGCTGCTCTCCCCTAGCTACTCGTTCTGAAGCACAAAGCAGACCTTGCCCGCTCTCCACAGCAGAACCGAGGCCAGGTTGTCACCGTCTCCCAGGAGCTCAAGTGTTAGGAATCGGAGGGCAAGAGCCGAGCTGGGAAGAATACCTTCACCTCAGAGGTCTTTCTTACCATAAACAAACCAGAATAGTTTTCCTCAAAACACGAGTAATGGTCACTAGGCACCTCTTATGTATTAAACACTGTGTTTTATAGTAAATCCTCACAACAATCTTTTTTTTTTTTTAATGACTTAAAACAACCCAAGTTTATGACCTCAAAGTTCTGGAGGTCAGAGGTCTGAAATGAGTGTCACTGGGCTAAAATCAAGCGGCGTCAGGGGCTGCGTTTCTTCTGGAGACTCTGGGAGGGGATCCGTTTCCCTGCCTTTTCCAGCTCCCACAGGCTGCCATGTGCCTGGGCTTCGGCCCTCCTCCCTCCAGCCTCTCAGCCAGCAAGAGGGGGTCGGATTTGGTCACAGCACATTACAGTTCTTCTCAGAGACAGAATATTCTTCAGGGGTCGAATCTCCTTCTCTGGCTGCACCATCTTTTGAGCTAGGTTTTCCTATCTCCCCTCACAGATAAACGATCCACCATTCTGCAGAAGGACTGCAAGCAAGGTCTGATAGAAACAATCCAGCACTTTCTCCACCACATGATGCAGCACAAACAAAAAATCAAGGATCAACGTTAGCTCTTAAAAAAATCATAATCATTTTAAAATTTAATTCAACTTACAGTAATAAATTGAACACTGACGTCGTTTTTAAGTATTTCATAGTATTTCAGGAATGTTTAGTTTATAAAAGACAGAGTCACATACAGTTTCTAAGTTGCATGTGTATGTTTTAAATACCAATTTAAACTCCATAAAAATTCACGTAAGACTGTTAAAACTCATATTTTATTGGAATTATTTACATAATAGTTATTGTGAGTATATTAGTTCTAGACAGTATATTTGCTGTGTCTTCACGGTCTCTTATTTCTCAGCCTGAAATATGGGAAAATGGGTCTGATTTGGGGATTTGGTTTGGGAAACTAGAAATGCTGAGTTTCTCCTTTTATCCCTAAAAAGTAACTTGAGCCCATGTTGGCATGAGGAGCTATTTTTACCGTAAAAAATTAGTGTGATTGTGTTTAGGGCAAACCCAGTTGAAATGAGCCTTGTTCAGGCATGTCCTTTCAGGGAAACAACATTCCCCGTGAGCCACAGGATTCAAATCTCTGAAATAGTGTCTTAGGTAACCAGTAAGACTTGCTCCACTGGCTTGGAATATAAATACAATTAGATTTCTTTTATTTTTCCAATCCACTGATTGCAAATTAATTTACCTTTATTCACCATAACTAGATTATTTCCTTCTCAAGACCTATCTCTTCCACCTGAAGTCTGAGAATTCAGTGCAAAGCAGAGCACTCCTGCAAACACCGGATAGAGAGAGAGATGGGAGTCACTTGCTATCATCAGGTGTTGTTACTGTATTCCAGATCCTATATCTTTTATTAGCAACTTTATGGGTCAAATATCCACGGAGCACCATCTACCTTGGTTAAGCACCAAGAGTGTAGCTGGAGACACACTAGACGTGGCTTCCGTCCTCAGGAGCCTTTCCCAGTACTGTGGAGTCCAGAGGGTTACTGGCCCAGACGCACAGACCAGCTTATGGGAATAGTCTATGTTTTGGTTCCACAGTTAGGGCTCGCCTAGGTCACAACCAGGCTCAGATGCTAAAACTTGAGCCGCAGGGTCTTGAGAGCTTTGGCTCTCAACCACACACCGAGGTAGAAAGAATCCACCTCCATGCCCAGACCTCAGAGCCTCTGTTATCAACCATGAGTCATCAGCAGAAAAGAATCCTGCCCTTCAGCTGAGTTTTGTTTTTGTTTTGTTTTTTTAGTAGGAGTTGGTGCCTTGCCTGCCAGTGGGTTTTGGCAGGTTACTCTGACAGTTTTTCCTAACTTCCATTTCAGCAGTTCAGGTGAGCGTGTCGATCCGTTTTTCCAGATGCCCTGACCTCCTTGGGCCCATTGTACACGTCTTTCCCAGAATGTTTCATCAACCAGTGGAAGAAACTGCTGCTAAGTCATTAAGGAAGGGAGGGAGATCTTACTGTGACCTTTGCCTTCACCCACTGATCTTCTATCTATGTGGCAAATGGAAGCCACTCAGGAAATCCTTCACAGAACAAGTGAGACCCGCGAATCACCATTGCAAGGTGACTTCCTGTTTCTGCCTAGAAACAAAGAAGCTGAGATCGTTATAACCATAACAGCATTGGGTTCTCCAGAGAATTCTTATTTATAGGCTGTATTTGCTAATAAATTTTTAGTTTTTTTAGTTTTTTTTTTTTACTGATATATAACTGACATATAACATGATATCAGTTTCAGGTGTACAATATAATAATTTGATAGATGTATATATTGCAAAATGATCACAATACATTTAGTTAATATCCACCACCACACCTGTTACAATTTTTTTCCTTGTGACAAGAACCTTTAAGATCTACTTTCTTTGCAACTTTCAAATGTACAATATAGTATTAACTATAGTCACCATGCTGTACATTGTATCACCATGACTTCTTTATTTTATAACTGGAATTTCATACCTTTTGGGGACCTTCACCCATTTCACTCAGCCCTCACTCCCTGCCTCTCACAACCATCAGTCTGTTCTCTGAATCTACAAGTTCAGGGATTTTTAGATTCCAGATACGAATAGGATCATATGTGATTATTTTTTAATTAGAGCCTTGGGGGGGGCGGGAGGGGAGAAAGAAAGGACAGTAATTTTCCACAAAAGCAAAATGTCTGTGTGTGTGTATGTGTGTGTGTGATGTAGGGTGTTACATATAAATACAAAATTTTTATATATTTGTGCCATTGCGTGTTTTATTTATGAAATTTTGATTGCTTGTCTGCTAATGCATGAAGTCTAGAAATGGGCATTTCTGATGTCTCCCGTACAGATCTTCAAATCCCTAACCCGAACTGACAATGAAGTGAATTGAAGTTAAGCAAAAAAGCTAAGCCTGCCAGCTTGCTCTTCACCAGTGTTTGTGATACTGATTCCTTTGCACTGAATCCTGTTCGTTTGTCCATATCCTTGTGAGATACATCCATATTGTTGCATAAATTATAGATTGTGCTTTCTCATTGATGGATAGTATTTCATTTTATGAATGTAACATTCTAAATCTAGCCATCCTACTGTTGATGGGCACTTGGATAGTTTCCCATTTTTTGGCTGCTGTGAACATTCTTTTACATGTGTTTTGGTGAATATATTCATTTAACTGGATATTCCTTAAGTGTAGGATCTGGGGACATAGCACAGGCATAGAGCTTTAGTAGATACTTCTAGACAGTTTTCCAAAGTGATTTTATTAATTTATACCCCCTTCAGCACACAGAAGAGTTCTAGTTGCTCCACACCCTTGTCAACACTTGGTATTTTCATCTTTTTAATATAACCCATTCTGGCAGGTCCAGGGCAACTCTGAAAGTAGAGAATCAAACAGGGACTCATCTGTTTTCTCCACCTTCTATGATTCCCAAGGCCTCCATGATCCCATTTTCTTCCCAAACCTAGGTTTTCTTGCAGATTATACAATTTGCCTGCACTCTGATCTGGGTTTAACAAAAATCAATCCATCAGAAACTATTTCTTCTGCCTTTCCTCCTCTACAAAGAAGGTTCTTGAACTCACTGGTAAAGACCGTTATGTCCTGGGAGAAAGATGAACAAAAATGGAGATAAAGTCCATTTTATGGATAGGCTGATGTCAGAGCTATAGGGAAGAGTTAAAGAACATAAAAATTCTGAGATTAAGAAAAGCTTGAGGGCACCCAGGTGGCTCAGTCAGTTAAGCGTCCAACTCTTGATTTCGGTTCAGGTCGTGATCTCAGGGTTATGGGATTGAGCGTTGGGGTCTGCACTCGACTGGGAGTCTGCTTGAGATTCTCTCCCTCTTCCTTCACCTATTTGTGCGCATGTGCTCTCTCTCTGTCAAATAAATAAATAAATATTTCTAAAAAAGAAAAAAGAAAAGCTTGAGAACACTGAACCCCAGTCCCACTGGGTTTATTTAATGTACTCTTCCAGGCCAGGTCTTGAGAGAATTAAACCCTTAGTACCCTTCTCACTCTTGAGTAGAGGGTGGTATAGGAGGGCCTGACCATTCTGTGGTGTCTTGTTTTCATTGTAATTGGCCAAATGAGAGGTCATTTGCCTACATAAATTTTATCAGTAAATATTTACTGAGTGCCTACTAAGTGCTAAACTCTGGATGAAGAAAGGAGATATTCACTTGTTCAGTGGTTTATGCAGAGGTAGAATGGCAACGAGATGGAAAAGCTACAATATGCCAATTAATCAAATTATCTGCCAGTGATTTATGAGAAAGAGTATAATCACAGCATTTAGGATAGGATGTGATGAACTTGGAGTTCTCTTAAATTTACCAGAGGGAAATGTGTTTTTAAAAATGCTATAATGGGGTTACCTGGCAGGCTCAGTCACTAGAGCACTCAACTCTTGGTCTCAGGGTTGTAAGTTTGAGCCTCATGTTGCATGTAGAGATTACTTAAAATAATATCTTTTTAAAAAGTGCTATGGTTGTCAAAAGAGCATCAAATTGGTTATATAAATTGTGAAACATATGCCATAGTACTATTTGTTCTGTGATAACATAAAAATCGTGATCTCACAAGGAGGTGTACTAAAACCAGTCTTAGGTCATCTTTACCCACCTTCCCAGGAAGTCAAGCTTCTTGGTGTGATTGGAAGCATTCTAGATTGTCTTCTAGCCAACCCAATTTGGACTGGAATACTTAGTGGATGTTTAATGGTGCTACACAGAGTCCATGTTTCTACAAAATGGAAGATATTTTTCAACTTAGATTAGGTTGAAAGCTATAGTTGTCTTCCCATCAAAAGGGGTAAATGAAAAACTTAACCCAGCACCTCAGGGTGACCAGAACATAGAGGCAGCCTTTTATCTCAGAAAGAGAAAGCTGGGGGCTATGCTGATAGAAAGGCCATTTCCAAATTTTAGGTATTTGGAGACAGACATATTGCAGACATTTTGCATTATTGAAGGCACGGCTCTCACCAACAAAAGAATTGATAAGAACCCTATTATTTGAAAAACTTAGAATTTTGAACAGCTTATAATGCACAAATGCAGAATTCTTTGCAATTAGTAGGAGGAACCCTGATATCTCCAGTAAGTGACTGACAAAAACAAGAAGAGCAGATATAAATAATCTGGATGCCTGGCCATACCTGGGAAAGAAGTAAAATATCCAAACCACACGAATAATATAGAAAGTAGTTGTATTTCATCAGACTCCAGTTGCCTGAATAGTGAATTATATACACAGTTCATTGTTACAGAAGGGTATTACGCTCTAACACACTACTTGGCCCAGCAGAGAACAAAACTTACATAGTCAGGATGGTTCAAATGCTGTTTATTGATTGTGTTAATTTTCTAATGCTGCATAACAAAATACCAAACACTCAGCTACTTAAAACAATACCTACTTATTAGCTTACAGTCTACAATCAGACATCCAGACATGGCATGACTGGGCTCTCTGCTTAGGGTCTCACAAGGCTGAAATCAAGATATTGGCTGGACTGCATTCCCTCTGGAGGCTCATGAAAGAATCTGCTTCAAGCTCATTCTTGTTCCTTGCTAAATTCAGTTCCTTGTGGGTGTAGGACTGAGGTCCTTGTTTCCTTGGTAACTGTCAGTTGGAGGCTGCTCACAGCTGACTTGTATTGGGGAGCAAGAATTCCTGTCCCCTCAAAGGTCCTTCTAGCTGGGCTAAGAATCGAATCAACACAAGAGATTAGCAGGAAAATATCAAATTTAATAAGTATACGTAAGGGGAATCCACATAGACATGGAAATTCCAAAGACAGGCCACATGAGGTATTTATGTCATTCTGAACTAAGGAGAAGGGGTTAGGTGTCTGTGAATTCAGAAGAAAGGAATGCATTTCACAGGGTGATAAGAAGAGCAAAGTTTGGGAATTAGATATATTTGCCCTATAATACAGATGAGTCACTCAGATAAAATTTATCTCTGTTAATAACACTTATTCTGGGAAAGACCCCCAATTTACATTGTAGTAGTTAAGGGAGGGGCAAAAATTTATCTTGAGCCAGCAGGGTCTCAAGTGCCTTCAGGTCAAAATAATCCACATGCGAAAGCGGCACATTGTGGAGGGGGGTCAAAAACTCCTTCACTTGCCCCCCCTCCATCTCCAAAGTCAGCAATGGCATGTTGAATCCTTATGTTTTGAATTTCTCTTGACTACCCTGTCTCTGACCTCTAGACCCAGACTTAGAGAGCTCCTGTGATTAATTCACACCCATGCAAATAATCTCCCTATCTTAAGGTCAACTGATTTGTGACCTTAATTACATCTGAAAAATACCTTCACTGTAACACCTAGATTAGTGTTTGGGAGAAAGCATGTGAATACCAGGGCAGGAAATTGGTGTGTGTGTGTGTGTGTATGTGTGTGTGTGTGTGTGTGTGTGTGTGTATGTGTGTGTGTGTGTGTGTGTAGGGAGTCACTTTAGAATTTTTCCAAGTATGTTGGTTTTCAATTTTTGAATCTACCTTAGATTCTAGACCAGCGATTCTCAACTGGGTTAGGGAGTGATTTTGCTCTCCTCTCCTAGGGATCAGTTAACATCTGGATTCATTTTTGGGTATAATCTAGTGAGGAGAGGCCAGAGATATTGCTAATCCACCTACAATGTATAAGAGAGTCCCCAAAATAATTATCCAGCCCAAGATGTCAGTAGTGCCAAGGTTGAGAAACCCCACCTTAAAGAAAACATGAAGGAAAATTCCTCCTCCTCCCCCTCCTCCTCCTCCTTTTCTCCTTCTTCTTCTATAGAATTATTGTTATCACCCTCAGTCACATAAACGTAAAAGTATCACTGATGTGACACAGATGGAGAATAAAGATAGAAGGGAAGGGTCTGGAGCATTATTGCCACCTTACAGACAGAGGAAACTTAAATTCTAGAATCCATAGGCTAATGAATGGTATATGGTGGGTATATAATTCAAAGTTACAAAGATAAAGAAAAAGAATAGTAATAAAACTCAAGATGTGGCAGGAGAAGGGAAGGGAAATTAGGAGTAGTAAGGAGATAGTAGATATTGCCTAAAATTGATAAATAAAAAA
Organism: Ailuropoda melanoleuca; assembly: GCF_002007445.2. Lineage (NCBI taxonomy): Eukaryota > Metazoa > Chordata > Mammalia > Carnivora > Ursidae > Ailuropoda > Ailuropoda melanoleuca. Next base: position 113,777,633 of record NC_048220.1, on the reverse strand, counting down.
TGTTTGCCAACATTTCATTTAAAATTATGGAGGTAACCACTGATGGGTTACCCCAAAATATGGCATGTTGATATATTGAATATTTTAAGCTGAAGGACTTTGAGAAAAGAGGACAAGAAGGTCACTCTGACCTTCTCCCCATCGTTCTCATTGAAACAGGTCATAAAACCCTCGGATAGGAGATGAAAACTTATATTAAGTAAATGTATGTTTTTCTTCTGTTAATGCCTTGATCAGCTTAATTTTCAGACCCATTTAGGGACCCTAAGAGGATCGAGGAAAACTTTTCTTCCCTTGTAACACCAGAACTAAAACTTTTAAAGAGATTTAAAAAGGTTGCATCCACCAAATAGGTCTGGGAATCAGGAGGATATAGTGAGGGAATGTTTTTAATGATAAACTCTGCTGTACTTTTGATTTCTTTTCTTTTACTACACACTTGTATCACTTTATAAAAATATAACCTTAAAAAAACTGAGGGGGGTTAACCCAGGTGACCTAATTATATAGCAAAAGTAACAGTATTGGTGATACAATAATGTTTTAGGAAGTGTGATTGCCTCTAAAATCAGAATTTCTTTAAGAAGCTGCTTGCCCAGGCACATGGTCCTCATACAAAGGTTCACTTATTCACTTTGCAGTAAAATCGCATTTTAAAAATACAGCATAGAAACCTATTGTCATTATGGCTGCCCCCAAATTGTGTAGAATTATAGATCTGCCCGGGAAAGAAAAACAAAATGTGAAATCATTCAAGTTCTCGGTGGAGAGTCTTAGAGACCAATTTTTCAAAAATTTTTTTCTTGGCTATATTCCCTATGCTGTACTTTCCATCGCCGTAACATTTTTATTTTATAACTGGAAATTTTACCTCTTAACCAATGTTTTTATTTTAACTTTTCAGTAATGTTGATTATTATGAGTCATTTAAAAACCTGTGATTTGTTTTCAAGTTACTCTCATATTACTTTATTGTTATTGTTGTTGTTGTTGTTGTTTATTTAATGTTGCTTTCTCCAGCATTTGAAACCTGTCATTTGATGACACTGGGTGATATGACTACAAGATTAAGAAGGAATATTTAGTGCTCTAGTCTGAATGTTAGTGTCCTGCTAAAACCCATGTGTTGAACTAAAAACCCCCGAAGTGGATGGTTTTAGTAAGTGGGGCCTGTGGGAGGTGCTCAGTTCATAAGGCTGGAACCCTCAGGAATGAGATTCGCACCTGATAAAAGAAGTTCCAGACAGCCCCCGGGTCCTTTCCACCTTGTAAGGACGCAGGAAGAAGTCAGCAGTCGGCAGCCCCGCAAGGCTTTCACCAGATACCCGATCTGCCGCTGCCACAATCCAGGATTCCCAGCCTCTGGCATGTTCCTAGAGCAGCCTGAACAGGTAAGACGTTTGGGAACCATCTTCCTTAGGATCACCTGTATTATATTAAAAAGCATGATGGATTCGAGTGGAAGAATGCTGTATTTTTTGACGAAATCTGCTTTACTGCGAAAAGAAAAACATGGTGAGGGAGATTCTGCAAAACAAAGGTTACAAACGGTGTGCAGTTTCCTCCACTGCCTGAGAGTGTGAACGTCAGTGAAGTCAGGTGGGCGCCTGTTTTACTCTCCGAAGGGGGTCGTTGTCACTATCAGCACCAGCAATGCCGGGAGTGGCCGGTTTCAACACTAGCCTTGCGAGTAGAGCGGTGGGCGGGCGCCCGAGCCTTTTGTGAAGCACCAGGTGCACAGATCTCCATCTGAATTCTTCTCCCTCTGCCCCGCCTCCGCGCGCACACCTTTTAGGGCCCACTGCAGGGGCTGCCCGAACTGGGGCGGGACTGGGGACCCGGATACAAAGCTTGTCTCTGCTACCTCCTGTGGGCCCGTGGGCAAGTCATTTTACCTCTATGAGCCTCAGATTTCCTCATCCATTAAGTAGAAATATCAGTGCAAAGCTCGCAGGGTTGTTCACGAGAATAAACAAATCACGTGCTATATTAGTGTCAATGAGGGGACCTGGACAAAGGCCATTTGATGATAATGTAACCTACATGAGGCTCAGCACTTGCATGCGATCCGTGATCACCTCAAGTCAGCCTGGCAACACCGCGGCTCGGAACTGGCCAGGAGGGAGGCAGGGGACACTTGACACCTGGCAGCATGGACACCGTGTTCCTGCCATCTGACGGCTGCTTGTGAAAACTAGGTCTTGCCCTGCATCTGGAAGCTTCTGTGGACCACAAGGAGGCCAAAAGACAAGCCATGCAACAGGATCCACCGACAAGGTGTGGGAAAGATGGGCCGGGAGTGAAGAGACACGGGCTCCTTGTCAGGAGAGTGTAAAATCATCCCGCATGGCATCCAACTCCGGATCCCTCCCTGGTGCCCTGAGAACTCACTGCGGAGGCACACGCTCCCTGAGCAGAGCAGACTTTGTGTTTCAGCATCAGAGTTGCTCAAGCTTGATGTGATGCTGACGTGATACGCAGCTAAAACTCTATGTAGAAAATGAACTCCAATGTTTACAAACTCTAAATAATGCAATAAGAAATACACACATGCACGTAGAAAGCATTCTTACCGAAACTGTTAAACCTGAACTTGGTCATGAGCAAACAGGCAAACCCAGAATGTGGAACAGATTCTGCCCTAGGCTCTCTTTTAAAAAAGTCCGTGCCATGGGAAGAAAAAAAGAAAAAAAGCAGAGGGACTTTCTTAGAGTAAAAGATACTAAGGAAATATAACAATTAATTGTAATATGTGACTTGATTGATTTAAAAAACTATATGAAAATTATACTCTGGAAATAATTGGGGAAATTAAAGGTGGAAATTAAATATATATATATATATATGGCATATATATATATATATATGCCATATATATATTTAGGTATAAACCTGATAATGTGATTATATTCAAAAGGTCTTTCTTCTTGGGGATGTCAAGTTGTAACACTAAAAAAAAATTAGAAGTGAAGTATTACAACATTTGCAACTTATTGTCAAATTGTTTAGCAAAAAAAATATATTTAGACATAAAATGTTTTACACACATGCAAAAAGAGAAGAGAGAGAAAAAAATGTGGCAAAATATTAACAATTATTAATCTAGGTGAAAGGTGTGCGAGTGTTCATTGTGCCAATCTTTCAACTTCTCTGTAGGTTTGCAAACCTTCATAATAAAAAAGGTTGGAGAAATTAGATCTGTGTGCTGCTCTTAAAATATGATATGAAGACAAGCACTATCTTTTCATTTCATTTTCAGAGGAGTATATTATTAGCCGCATTTGCACCTTGTATAATTGTTCCTTTAAAATGTATATTATGTTTTGCCCTGTTGACTCCCAATAAGGAATATTCACAAAATAAATTTAAGCAACCATGGCCAAGTCCACTTGAGGAATTGTCTGTGCAGGTCCATCTATAAACGCTCTAATAAGGAGTTTTATGGGCCTGGGTTTCTGGTTTCCCTGTATGTGCCCCTTTACTTTTCCTCTGGCCGGCGTGTTTCTTCTTGTGGCACATGTTGCCTTTAGCGTTTTTCTTGGCTGCTTGTTCTTTCATCCACTGCTTAATAACGTGACTATGCGGGCTGACACAGATTCTTCTGCGCCTGACGTGAAGGCTGCCAAGGAGAGAACATAAATGAAGTCACTGATGGAAATTTTTTTATAGTTTTTTTTAATCAATCAAGGTTCACATATTGCAATTGTTATATAATTGTTATATTTCTTTAGTATCTTTAGCATCTTTCTTACTCTTCGGACCTGAGGTTGGATCTTCACTACCTTTCGGCCTAGGATTCCTGAAATAGCAGCGTTGAAAGGAGGAGGAGGGGTGCCTGAGTGGCTCAGTCAGCTGAGCGTCTGCCTTCAGCTCTGGTCATGATCCCAGTGTCCTGAGATGGAGTCCCTCATTGGTCTCCCTGCTCAGCGGGGAGCCTGCTTCTCTACGTCTGCCTGCCACTCTGCCTACTTGTGATGTCTCGCTGTCTTTCTCTCTCTCAAATGAATAAATAAAATCTTTAAAAAAAAAAAAGGAGGAAGAGAAGGAATTAGAGGAGGAGGAGGGAAGGAATGAGGGAAAGGAGAGAAACCAAGGGAAAACAATGGTCTTTCCTGACCCAGAGCTTCACCCAACAAAACCAACTCACACCTCACGGCCCACCACAAACATCACCTCCATGCAGTTTTTCTAGATTCTCTCAGCTAAATGCCCTGTTTTCCCCTTGAGTCTCTCAGCATTACCTCTCCTCTGGGACTTAGCTTATGCTGGCTTTTGTATGACTTTTTGCTTCAAACCTTCTCCTTGTCCTGGGGTTGATGCTCCTTGAAGGAGTACTAGTCTGAAATTGTCTTGAAAAAGGCCTGTTCACAGCAGGACTTCAGTAATTACTTACGGACATGAAGTGAAAATTGTTCAAAATAAGAAGTCTGGTTTTGTTTTAAACAAAACAATCAACTAAAATGTTCTAGGTGTTTGATAACATTTTAATATACCATAGATTCATACCCTTTCTCAAATGTTATCATGTTTTAAATTCTGACCTTGGGGTGAGAGAACCATAAGGCAGCATTCACAATTTCTAGTAACCGGAAGAATTTCTTGTTACAGAAGATATTGTGACATGTAATTTGCCCTCAGGTATCACCCAGCTCTTATTCAATGTCACAGATCCTGTTGGCTCTACGTAAACAACAATCTGTACCTGGATAAAACGAACCCCCTGCCCATTACTGGGGAAAAAAATCCAGAGGGGCAAAGAGTAGATTGCCATTTCTCCAGTGGGCCCAAGAGGAATCATCCACTAATGTGGGGACTCTTGAAATGAGAGGAAAAGCTGGGAAAGGCCTCAGTGAGTTTAAGCATAATAAAGCCAGCAGATGGGAATATTAATTTGAAAGAAGTAAGGTTTCTTGATAGGGGGACAACGCATTCTCCAAGTGTATCACACCGAGACATCTTCCAAAGGAAAGCTCCCTCTCGCTGCGGCCAGTTGGTTTGCCATTGGCTGCTAGAGGAGAGAACCTGGCTAGAGCTCAGTGGGGGAGGAAACAAAAAAGAGTTGAAGCTCCTATCCTTCCCGAAGGACTAAAACGTTCTTCTTTCCCTGTGGTGCCAGCAAGAAGCTGAGCAGACAGCCAGTGGAGGAAGGCTTCCCTGACATCCAGATAAGCCCACAGGGTCCACAGAGGGAACTAGTGCCCGACTCCCTCATTCCACGAGGAATGAGGAGCTTCAGGGAGGGGCACCGGCCCTGGGGCTGAAGGTGAGCACTGGATAGGGGCAGCACAGACAGAGGAGCAGGGAGGTGGAGAGCCACGGGAAAACGGGCAACAGCTACCATGCAGGACCCTTTCCAAAGGCCTGCCCAGTGGGGCCTCAAGCGCTCAATGTAATTCAAGGGAGAAAAATCGGCTACCAGAACACAGCTCCCAAATCTGAGATGCCAGGATGTTTTCAAACCTCCAAGTTTAAAGACTGCTTAAACCAGCACTTGTATCCTTGGTGTGTTCCATCACCAGGATAAAAAGAGATGAGGTAATGCTGGACAAGGAGGTAGCCTATCTCACACTCCCTCCTCCCTCCTACCCCCACCCCATTCCACAGTATTCTGCTGGGCGCTGACCCAGCCCGGTATGTATTTCTTGGTGGAGAGCTTGGGCTCTGTGACGCCATAAGCCTGATCCCCTGATTCTTTTGCCCAAGAGAGAGCAGCAAGAGACGGTCCGATGGACCTATGGGGTGGCTCTGCCACAGAGATGAAACCTGTTAATTGTTCCCCGAACCTGATTTCTTTACCCCTTCCCGAGCACAACAGCCCCTCAACAATCACTTTTGAAAAAACACTCAAGCGTTTTTCCCAGATAACTTTAATAACCCCAAGTTTTCTTCCCAACAGATATCTGTGTAAGCACACAAAAACCTCAGCCCTCTGCCCAAGATAAACAACTTTGCCCTGTGTTTATGTTAAGAAATAGCCAGGAGCTCTTTAATGAAGTCACTGTAGAAGGGTTTACACAAGCACACTCCCCTCTCAGGGAACAAAAATCACAATGATCTCCTCTAGGGTGTGAAACAAAGGACCTATTCCAGGCAGGAAAGGAAAAGGAGAGAAATCTAGTGAGTACACTATAAGCTCATTTGTATCTCTTAGCTGTGATTAATAATACGTGCTTTGGGGGAGTTATATCTGCAACACTCACAATGTTTTCTGTATCTAAAATACTTGTCTTAAACTTACATACTCAAAGTTAAGGAACCACATTTTAGATGAGTAAAGACCTGCTCTGTAGTGAAACAGTTTGAAAATGAGAGAACTTTTATCCATTCATGTTGAATGTCAGAAAAAACAACAAAGAAGGTCTGTAATTTATGATTAAAAAATACTTCATGGTCAAATTTCATCTTATTTGAGAAGAGGTCATAACTACTCTATTTTTCAGCTGTCTTTTAGCACAGAGAGAGGCCAATTTACAAACTTGTACTTGAAAAAACTAAATATTTTTAGATCCAAGTGATTGGTTTCATAGTTTCCCTTTAATTAAAATCAAGTGCTTTTTAAAATGAAAAGTCATGGGTTTTTTACATGTTCCCTTATCAAAATAAGAACTTACATCATTTCTGTTCCTATTCCTTTTTAGATCTCTATCTCATACGTGCTTATTCCAAAAAAAGGTTTTTTTTTCTGAAAATCCTGTTACCAATGGCATTCCCTGCTAATACCCAGGATCTGCTCTTACTCCTGTCTACACAGAGAAACTTCCTCTCCTTCTTTCCCCGTGCCTTCCTGGGAGTCCCATGGGATCCCTTACAAGTTCGAAGGCTTCTATTGCCTGAGGTGATGTGTGCCAATAAGGCAGAAGTGACAGTTGTGCATTTGGTGTTTCCGAGAGTAGCCAGAAAGGTAGGTCGGTAGACCTGACACAAATATCGAGATGTTTCCAGTTCTCCAGAGTACTGTCTATCCATGAACTGCCTACGGATTTTCACTCTCCAACTATTACCAGCACTAATTTATTAAGGTTAAATAAAAGACTGCTAGAATCTTGGTCATGTGCTAAGAGAATTGGTAATTTGAAGCACCCCTCAGAAGGTACGTCATTAGTGAGTGCTCCCTGGATTGCTATAGGAAACACTGGCTCCCAGTGACAAAACCGCCTAAGCCAGTGGATCCAGTGTGGTGACAGGAACTGAGGAGAAGTGGAGAGTCCTCAGTTCTCACCCTTCTGCCACATAGACACTCACACTCATTAAAAGTTTGAGCCAGAATTATCTTCCTCTGCGCATCTAACCCCAAGTGTAATTTTTTTTTTTTAAGAGAGAGAGCGCGAGCAGGGTGTGGGGAAGCAGAGAGAGAGAGGGAGAGACAACCTCAAGCAGGCTCCACACTGACGCAGGGCTTGATGAGACCATAACCTAAACCGAAAGTCAGAGTTCGATGCTTAACTGACTGAGCCACCCAGGTGTTCCCCTCCCAAGGGTGATTTTTAAACTATATCGAATCTACGATCCTTTCGTGGGTCTTATAAAATCTGTGATCCTTCTCTCCAGAAAAATGTTTATACATTCATACCCACAAATTTCAGGGAGTTCACAGCCCCCTGACCTGAAGGTAATTTATCAATGGACATCTTACAAACTCTTCCTCTGAACTTCTAAGAATCTTGTCTTGGAGCCGTGTTTCCAAAGTTGGGTAATAGATGGATCCCTCTGAAAGGGGAAAACAGTGTATGTTAAATCTCAGAGACCGGTCTGCAGGACTCCGCTGAATGGAGTCTCCCGAGACTCTTGGAGGGCAGAGTCCACGTTGTTACTGCTGCAGTCCCAGCACAAGCTGAGGCTGGAATGGGGCTTGGTACAGAAACATTAATCAATAACTATTTGGTGAATTCACTGAATAAATAAAGAGGCTTCTCAGTGACTCAGGATTTCAGGCATAAGCAGTGGGCTTATTTGTAGCCTCAAGAAGGGGATTCCAAATGGCTCATAAGCATCCCCTGTAGCCATAAGTGGTGTTAAAACCAGCACTCCCGGGAGATGCCTAATACACTGTCCTTATGATTTGAAGGTGCTGGATACAATGCAGTCTGGGGAGAGCATTTTATGGTGGGTCCCACCATCACTTTTGAGAGATCTTTGAAGTATATGGTGTTCTGAATGACAGGACCTGGTTCATAGCCCATGTCTGCCATTCTTTAGCTGTATGTCACCAGGTTAACTATTTAGTCCTTGGGCACAGCTTTATCTTATGGAACGTGGAGATAATTCATGCCTTCCTCACAGCATTGTTGTCAGGATCCAGATTTGCTAAATACCAATGCATTTCAGATTTTAAAGTTTCTATGGGGACATGAAGAACACAGAAATCTAAAGTTCTTATTTGCTTTTAAGATTTTATTTATTTATTTATTTGAGAGAGAGAGAGAGCGTGAGCTGGGGGAGGGGCAGAGGGAGAATCAACTCCCCACTGGGTGGGGAGCCCGATGCGGGGCTGGATCCCAGGACCCCAGGATCATGACCTGAGCCAAAGGCAGATGTTCAACCAACTAAGCCACCCAGGCGCTCCAGAAACCTAAAGTGTTTAATAACTGCACCAGAGGTAAGCTTGAAAAGGGTTCATCACTAGCCAACAGCCCAGAATCAAGAGCAAAGATGGGCATTTGTGCCTGATTGCGTGTGACAGGTACAGACATCTCTCTACTTCTGTTTGAACCTTGTATACACTCTTCTTGAATTCAGAGAGTAAAAAATGACAGCAACCCCATTAACTTGACTGGAAAAAGCTACAGATAAAGCCACAAAATAGAACAGAGACACCTTCTGTTTTGTCTTTTCCCTTAGAATGTCCCTAGTTTTGCTTAGGAAAGTCATACACACCGTCCAGTGACTGAAGGTATTTATCCTGCATCACGGCACTGCTGTGGGGGCAGCAGAGGCGAGCATGAGCTCTGGCGGTGCCAGGCCTGAGAGACTGTGTGCTCACTCCGGGGAGCCTGGGGCCGGAAAGGTGGAATATTTACTCTCCCCTCCCTTGTTTGAATGATTCTTTGTATGTTGCATATCAGGCAAAGCCTTCCCAACCTACTGCTCGGGGGCCAAGAAATGGTCACTGGACAGGTTTAGACCTCCCTGCTGAAGAGCACTCACATGACAGCAGCCAAGTCACAATCGCCATCAGCTCTCTGGATGCGACATAGATTCACTCTCTCCAGAAGCCTTCTGGAGATATGATGTGAAACTTCAGTGCAACAGCTGGAGGCAATGGGAAGTATGGCTACAAAGAAGAAAAGAGAGAAAATGTTACATCCTACAGTTCATAGGACAACAGCCTAGACGCTCCAAAAACAAATTATCCGGGGTGCCTGGGTGGCTCAGTTGGTTAAGCATCCGCCTTCGGCTTAGGTCATGATCTTGGGGTCCTGGGATCCAGCCCCGCGTTGGTCTTCTGCTTAGCAGGGAGTCAGCTTCTCTCTCTGCCCCTCTACCTCGCTTGTGCTCTCTTTCTCTCTCAAATAAATAAAATCTTTAAAAAAAAAAAAAACCCAATAATCCAATTTAAAAATAGCCAGAAGACATGAACAGACATTTCTCCAAACAAGACATCCAGATGGCCAACAGACACGTGAAAAGATGTTCAACATTACTCATCATCAGGGAAATGCTAATCAAAACTACAATGTAATATCACCTCACACCTGTCAGAATGGCTAAAATCAACAACACAAGAACTACAGGTGTTGGCAAGGATGTGGAGAAAAAGGCCCACTCTTGCACTGTTGGTGGGAATGCAGACTGGTGCAGCCACCGTGGAACACAGTATGGAGATTCCTCGAAAAGTCAAAAACAGAACTACCCTATGATCCAGTAATCACATTACTGGATATTTACCCAAAAAATACAAAAACACTAATTCAAAGGGATACATGCATCTCTATGTTTATAGCAGCATAATTCACAATAGCCGGATCATGGAAGCAGCCCAAGTGTCCATCAATAGATGAACGGATAAAGAAGTGTGTATACATACACACACACACACACACACACACACACACACACACACACACAGTGGAATAGTACTCAGCCATCAAAAAGAATGAAATCTTGCCATTTGCAACAACATGGATAGAGCCACAGAGTATAATGTTAAGTGAAATAAGTCAGTCGGAAAAAGAGGAGTAAGAATTCACCTGATTGAGAGAGGGAGTTGAACATTCCAAGGAGAAGCAACTACGTGTCCAGGACACTGGGGAAGAAGAGAAAGAATGCTTTCCTTGGTTGTGTATCTACAGAGTCTGAGTCAGAGTCCTAGAACCTGGTGTCTTAGCTCAGACCAAGTATACTCGGGCAAGACTCCTGTCAACAATGACGCAAGAATGTCTGTGCTGACTTCAGGTAATCCCCAGAGCCTGGGGAAAATGCCTTGACCCTGGTCTCAGAGCCTCAAGAAGGATCTGTATAAAATCAGCTGGAGCTCTTTCCTTCTTCTCCTGTCCCACCTGTCCTGAATAGTCCAATGCTGCCATATTTAGAACAGAATCTCAGCCTGAGATACAGATCAATAACAACTTAGCATCAGACCAATACATGTATTTTTAAATCTCGGGAAATCAGAATATATATACAATCCATACACACACACACATATATATATAAATTATATTTACATAAATCCATTTATAAAAATGAGTGTCTTCAATAACTTTTATTTTTAAATTTTTTTAAAGATTAATTTATTTGCGAGCATGCACACACACACGCACATGCACACACATGAGCGGAGGGAGGGGCAGAGGGAGAAGGAAAACGGAAGCAGATTCCACACTGAGCTCGGAGGCTGATCCCAGGAGCCTGAGATTGTGACCTGAGCCAAAACCAAGAGTCCGACACTCAACTACTGAGCCACCCAGGTGCCCCTCAATAATTTTTATTTTTTTGAAGATTTTATTTATATATTTGAGAGAGAGCCAGCACAAGCCAAGGGGAGGAGGGACAGGGGGAGAAGCAGATCTCCTGCAGAGCAGGGAGCCCGATGGGGGGCTGGATCCCAGGACCCTGGGATCATGACCTGAGCCGAAGGCAGATGCTTAACCCACTGAGCCACCCAGGTGCCCCTCAATAATCCTTAAACCACTAATTTGAATTAATATAGTTGAAATATATCCACATAAGTGATACAGAGTGTTAATGGTCCTGCTCAGCCTCACTTCTGTTTTAATTCAGCTGTCATGCAAGTCTGCAGAAGCCCAAATGAGGAAAATGTTTACATTTCCCAGTGCAAGCTACGTCATGCCACAAGGATCTACCTCTTTCCTCTCAATCTAGAACCAGTAAGGGCCTTTTCATTTTGTTATGCATATAAGGAGAGTGCAGAGAGGAACACCCAAGCACCAAAAACAGATTCACTGGAATAGGAAAAGCATTTACTGAGTGTCCACTCTGTGCCAGGTCCTGAACCCGGCATTAGACTGATTGAAATAAACAGGCATAGTTTCTGTCCTTGTGATATTTAATAGTCCAGTGGGAGGCAGGGAGGTAAACAAATAATCATGACACAGCAAAACAAATGTTAACAGACTGATGTTCAAAGTGGAATGAGGTTACGAGTGAAAGAAGCCAGATTCAAAAGGCCACATATTGTATGATTCCAATTATAGGAAATGTCTGGGATAGGCGAATCCATAGAGACAGAAAGTAGACTAGTTGTTGCCAGTGTTTGGGGTAGGCAGGAAGAGGGAATGACTGCTAACAGGTGCATGGTCTCTTCTGGGGTTAATAAAACATGTTGGAATTGGATAGTTGTGATGGTTGTACAAATCTGTGAATATACTAAAAACCACTGAATTGTACACTTTAAATGGTGAATATTATGGTATGTGTATTATATTTCCATTTTTTAAGTGCTATAGGAGAACAGAACATTTGTTGTCCTTACATTTATTAATGCATTTATTTCCTAAAACTAATTGCTTCCTTAGATATACTGTGCTGCCTATTCTCCAAGTCAAACTATTTTAATGTCCCAAACAAAGTTTTGGGTTTATTCATGTAACATCCATTCACTCATCATCTTACTATATAAGAATTACTATGTGAATTCTGATAGAGTGATACCTCTCTCTATATATACTTATAAATTATTATATAGCAAATCACTATGCTAGACCCTGGGAGTAGAGAGATGAAGAGTTACTTAGCTTCAGAGGGCTAATACTCAGACCACTGCTATTAGTTTTGACCCAAGCAGCAATAAAATATGAAATGGACCTTCAGAAGCATTGTGGGAATTAAGAATCATAGGCAGGGGCGCCTGGGTGGCACAGCGGTTAAGNTACTCAGACCACTGCTATTAGTTTTGACCCAAGCAGCAATAAAATATGAAATGGACCTTCAGAAGCATTGTGGGAATTAAGAATCATAGGCAAACCTGTGTGATTAGGAATTTGAGTTATCTGAGTGGTGACATCAATTCAAGGAATAGTTTTAAGCCAGAAAAGCATCTAGGACCTATATGCACTTAGTAAACTGGATTACATTTCTCATTTATTAAGGTAGGACGGGCGCACCTGGAGATCATTTAACCTACATTGGATTAACTATCAAAAGGCANAGCATTGTGGGAATTAAGAATCATAGGCAAACCTGTGTGATTAGGAATTTGAGTTATCTGAGTGGTGACCAATTCAAGGAATAGTTTTAAGCCAGAAAAGCATCTAGGACCTATATGCACTTAGTAAACTGGATTACATTTCTCATTTATTAAGGTAGGACAGGCGCACCTGGAGATCATTTAACCTACATTGGATTAACTATCAAAAGGCAAGAGGCAGGACAGATTTATTACATGTTGGCAGAAGTGAGTGGTGCCCTGCTGAGGCAGCTGGAAATATAAAAGACCAAGAGAGATGGAATCCTTAAGAGTGCTCAAGAAGTCAGGCAACCAAAACTGTTACCAGGGTAGTCCACACTGGGGCAATGTTAAGATTCTTCTGGAGAACAGCGCCCCCTACAGGTTTTTTCATCCGGCCTCCTGTCAGGTTACTTCTGTTTCAAAGAGTAGTCAGCAACTTCTTCTATTTCAATGATGATCCAGAATTTCCAGATAGGAAAGATTTAGAGATGACAATAAGCTTGAAAAAAGGAATCAGACGACGTTTCTTCCGCATTTACATAGTTTTAATTCAATTGATACACTTTGGGTTTCTGATTCGGTACGTCTAGGATGAGGCCTGAAAATGTGCACATCTAACAACTCCCCAGGTGATGCCATTCTGCCAATTCTGGAACACACTTGGAGAACCGCTGCTCTAGGAAAACAGACCTCTGCATGGAATCGCTAGGTTGTAGGATATACTTGCTTTGGCAGCACATACACTACAATCGGAAGGCTACGGAGAAGAAATACGCACCTTCTCCTGTGATACTGGCAAACTGCTCTCAAAGTGATGATACCTGTTTACACTCCCACCTGCAGTGGATTCAAGTTCCATTTCTGTACATTCTCCACAACATTTCATAATGTCACTTTAAAATTGTGCCAATGTGGTGGGATTGAAATGATATCGCAATGTGGCCTAAACTTGCCATTTCCATACGAGTGAATGATTGGCTATTAAATTACCTCTTTAAATTGCTAAATCCCATTTTACCAGTTTACTTTGTTTTTTTCAGTTTGCTCCCCCCCCCTTATTTATTTAAAGGAATTCCTAAAATATCTTGGATTCCAAACTTCTTTATTAGAAACTATTTTCTCCCACTTGGTAGCTTATCTTTTAATTACGTTTAAAGTTTTTCTTTATAGTTCGCTATTATACCATATTTACCAAATCCTTATCTAGCCAGAAGTCATAAAAATAACGTTTTGTTTTAAAAGCTTTGCTTTTTAGCAACTGAGCTTGCCAGTTCTTAGCCGCAGAGGCTAGCTCACCAGGCCTCAGGTTCCATGTCGAGGCTTGAGCCTAAAGTTTCAGCCAGTGTGAACCCTTCCATAACTAAGGCAACTTCCTGGACAATTTCCCCTGCAAACGTAGCTTAGGATGGCCAGTTGAGGACTTGGGACCTGGCATCAGATCCCATCATCAAATCTCCACAGGCTTCTCCCAGGTGCCCTATACTTCTTTTTAGAGTATTTGCTTCCTTATAGAGTGTTCATCATCATTTTTTGGTTTATAGCTCTATTTAATTTGCTAGAATCTAAACTCCTTGAATGAAAGGACGGTGCTTTACTCATTTTCATATCCTTAGTGTCCAGCACATAATTAGTGTTCAATAAAAAAAAAAAGTTTTGCTTTTTACACCCAGAATTTATGTATGTTGTGAGCCAGAAAAAGAATTATTTGCATAAGGAAAACCAACATCTTAGAAGCATAAAGTTAAATAAAAATAATATTGTCCATTTAAAAAGGACAAAGAGATCATTTACCCCTTCTCTTCTTTCTTAAAGAGTATTTCCTTAGAGACATAGTGAATCTGAGTCCTTACCCTAACCTTTGCAACAGAGGCAAATTTCCCTAAGGATTAAACCCAGTCTCCAGTTATTATACTACAGCTATATATCTAAGGTCCAAATAACCTCTAGATATGTAAAAACATGCCTCTGGAATTCGCTCAGGGTCTCTCAGGGTGTATGGGGGCTGCCACAAGGTGCAAACCTCTGCTTTTTGAGGAGATAAGATTTTTCTCGTTTCCTGTGTAAAATGTGTGCGATTCTAACTTCAGAGTCACTTTCAAAAGGCTTGTCAATCGGCTAATGCTTACTCAGTGATGCACTGTGTTCTCTTGTCTATATCAGTACAGAGGGATCTTCCGTTGGCAGGACTGCATCCTTTCCACAGTGGAATTGCCCAGTCTCACTGATGCGTAGACACCCCTTAAGTCTTCGGGTTTCCACATACACTAGTACGGCTGTCTCTTTTTTTATTTTATTTATTTTTATTATTAACAAATAATGTATTATTTGTTTCAGGGTCTGGGCTTTCTCTTGTTTCACTGCTCTACTTATCTGTCTTTGCACCAGTTCCATAGTATCTCAATGAAGATGACTTTTTAATCAATCCTAATACCTAACGCAATTAAGTCTCTTCACCCAACTTCTTGTTCTTCAAAATTGTCTTGACTGTTCTTGGCCCTTTACAATTCCTATAAATTTTAGAATCTGCTTGTTAAGTTCTGCGAAAATCTTTGAAATTTTGGTTGGAATTGAGCTGAATTTATTTATTCTTTTGGGAGACCGGACATCTGAAAAACACTGTTTTCCCATCCATAAATGTGGAATTATCTAGGGTTTCTTTGATATCCTTCAAGACCTTTATGAAGAAAATAATAAAATACTGTTATATATTTTATCTTAGATCTATTCCTAGATACCTTATAGGTTTTGTGCTGTTGTGAATGGTCTTTTGAAAAATTACTTTTTCTAGTTAGTTATTTTTGATGTGTAGAAATGCTATGGATTGTTTTATGTTGATCTTGTATCCAGCAACTTTGCTGAACTTTTTTTAGGTGTAATAGTTTGGAGTTGATATTCTTTGGTTTTTGAGGTAAACAGATGTTTTTATCTCTCCCTTCCCAATTCCGATATGAAAAGATTTGCTCCTTTATTTTTTTAATTAAAAAAAATTTTTAAAGTAATCTTTATACCCAATGTGGGACTCAAACTCACAACTCCAAGATCCGAGTCACATGCTCTATGGACTGAGCCAGCCTGGCACCCCAAGGCTTTTCTCCTTTAATTCATTATTTTGCTAGATGCCTAGAACAGTGCTTAGCCCATTGTAAACTCAATACACAAATTTTAAATTACTATGATGGATTAATCTTCCCTGCCCTCCTGGGATAAGCCATACTTGGTCATAATGTATTAATTTTTATACGATTCTGAGTTTGATCTGCTGTTTATTTAAATTTTTGCATTTATTTTCATAAACAAGATTAGTCCATAGTTTGAGTCCCTTATATCAATCTTGAATGTTTTGGGTATTAAGGTTATATTAATCTCAACAATGCATTGAGTAGCTTTCTCTGTTATTCTATTATTTGAAGAGTTTGTATAAGATGATGATTGTCTGTTCCTCCAGTGCTTGGTAAAACCTCTGAAACCATCCAGGCCTGATGTTTATTTGAGGGGAACATGTTCAACTCTGATTTTATTTCTTTAATAGTTATTTGCTTTTTTTCGGTTTTCTGTATCTTCTCCAGTCAATCTTGATATCTTAGTTTTCTAGGAAATTGTGCATTTCATCTACAATTTCTAATTTATTTTCACTGAAGGCTTTAAGGAAATTCCACTCCCAAAAAATGCCACTCTGGCATATTGATTTTAAGTTTAAAAACTTAACTTAAAAAAACAGCAATGAAAAAAGGGCATTCTAACTTTCCTAAAAGCAGGATCTAAAATTCCCAAGTAAAAGGTGCCCTCCCTGCACTGCACAAAAGAAAGACATTTTTATCCCAGAGGACGGCACTTCACCCCTCCCTCTGAGTAGAGTGAGATCGTGTTACTTCACTCCAGGGGAAGTTGAGGCCAACAGAAATCTGTACAAAACAACCCTGTTAAACCAACCCTCATCTTCCTGGTCACTTTCATGATTAACCGCCCTAGCCCAGGTCCTTTTGTCTTCTCACTTTTTCACAATTTACCACTCTGTCCAATTTTATAAGCGTTGACTCAAACTGCTTTCTTTGGGTTTTCATTTCCTTATGAAGGCTCCCACGTCAACTAAAACTTTAATATAGAGTTGTATGCGTTTCCCTTTTTAATATCTTTTGTTACAGGGGCCACAGTCAAGAACCTAGAAGGGAAGAAGGAAAGGGTTTTTTCCTCCCCTACATCACAAAGTTGCAGAGCATTACCTGAAGTTAGGGCTCCTTTTTATTATTATTATTATTATTATTATTATTATTATTATTAATAGTGTTTGAAGAGAAGGTTCCTGGGCAAAGTAGCAGTTTAAAAGTTTGTATCTAAATAAAATACAAAATATTTATAAACTTGCCAATATCATTTGTTTTGAAACTAAAAACTATTCGATTCATATGTTAAAGAAAAAAAGTCACAAAATATTTACTCTGAAAACTGGAAGTACTACTTCTTATAACGGGTGGGATATAAATTTAGCCTAAGTCCATTTATTTAAAACACACGCACGAAAAATTATTAATCTTTCTACCCAAGAACCTAGAAAAGAAAAAGCAGGGCTAATAAACCAAAACCAAAGATGGGTTAAAGACAAAAAAAGCACGACGTCGCGGCGCTTTACGGCGGGGGCGCTAACGTGTCTGCGGTCATGGCGGCCGTGGAAGAGGAGAGGCTAGAAGCGGGACACTTGGTATTGGAATCGGAGCCCAAGCCAGAACCCAAGGAAAAGCGGCTGCAACGAGAAGCGGGTGGTGTTTCTCATGGTATACTGGGGCCATATCCCGCCGCTTTCCGGCCTGTGCGCGTGCCCAACGGCTTGGCGCCACTGGCGAGGTCCGGCGGCTTACCTGTTAGCCCGTGGGTGGTGCGCGCGGCGCAGGGAGAGGACGTTGACGAACAAACGGCCCAAGTAGAATA